>NW_017841983.1:0-2306 GCF_001891065.2 Hippocampus comes
AGCACCAGATTCTCCACAAAGCACCCTTGTCCTTGTCCGCCGCCTACCCACACTCAACAAACCGTGGTCGTCCGCTGCACAAACAGCGGCACTTTGTCACATCCTCGACCCTTCGTGACAGCGGCGGGTCGCAGAGGCGACAATGGGCCGTACGTGCCATTAAACACACACGCTAGCGTGAAGGACTGCCACATTGTCACCGACTGATAAAATATCTCTTGCGTCATCCCCGCATACGCACACCTGACCCCGTTGGAATGCGTCCCGGCGCAGAGGCCCTGACAACTGCGAGGATGCCGACGAGGGCGAGGCGACGCTCGGAATTAAAAGTGCGTTAGCCGCTAAGGAGGAGCTAACCTGATTTGACGAGTTAACGTGATTTGAGCGGGCTCCGGTGGAGCGCTGGGGTGTGTAACGGCTCTCTGCCAGGCAGGTCTGCTTATTCACTTGGTAATGGGAGCAAATGCAGGCAAATGAACCCCGAGGTTGAACGCGCAGCTCATCTGGACTCTGCCCAGATCTTGGTACCAGAATTGATCTGATTGGCAGGATGGGATTGGCAGATATTTAGCATTTTCACAATCTCATTCACTCCCGCTACACCAAAACATGATAGCGATTGGTTTTTCACAAAACAGGCCTACTCAAATGCGTCCAACCTATTGTTGCTCATTTTTGTCGAACAAACATCCAGACTTGCAATCTTGAGGCAACTTAATGCTGCGATGCTGCGATTTAGTCAAGAAGTAGGGGAAGAAGTGAACAGATTTGTTGTCGATGCTGTTTTCAAAATATTTTTTTAAGAATTGCAGGGACTGACCATTAGCATCGATTTGTGAAAAAATATCAACTTCACCATATTTGGGCAAACACGTTTTCTGCCCAGCAGTGACGACGATATGTCCGCGTGAAATAGGAAGAAATCAGAGTTCTCAGGATTTTTATTTTATTTTTTTTTACATCACGCTCTCATGTTGCACTGATGTCATGCAATTTACATAACCGATTGCCTTCTCGCCTACAAACTGCAGTACAAACACATTCTTGACCACGATTTGCCGTTCTGAAGCATACGCGCGGCCAACCGAAGTCAACCGCAACACTTTGTGGACATTTGGCTTTTAGCAGGTCTAAAAACTGGTGGGCTGATGATGGAACGGCACCGGAGTCGGGGGCCTTCGTCTGCTCTCCTCAGGCGTGGGCTCACCATGACCAGAGTGAGACCTCGCATCTGAGGACAAACCCCGACCGGGCCCGCTAATCCTGTTTAAAAGAAGCCGGGGAGATGGCTTCACTGCCCCATCTCTGAACTTTGGCCCTCTGGCACCTCCTCGTATGTGAAGGGATTAGCAAAGCAGGCATCAGGCCTCCCTGCTGACTCAGCATGGAATTGCCCCTGCCAGCCTATGATCAGGTGGGCCTCTGTCATGGGGGGGTAGGGGAGGCGCATGGCCAGACCTGAATTAGCGTCTCTCTAAATAAGGGCGCCAGGTAAGACAGGTCACGCGGGGTGGACAAACCCCCGTGGCGGGACATAAAAGGAAGCAGAGGATCACCTGCCCATTGCCAGATCAAATGAGGGCTTAAAGAGGGGCTCTTCTCTTGTCAAACCTCTCCCCATGAATACTCAGGAAGGCCTCAAACTACCGTATGCCCTCCCACAGTCTCAGCCTCCTGCGGACCCCTGAGCCTGTCCACTTGTAACATCAATATATTCGAGCCTCGGTACCCTCACAGTGGTCATCGAGATCTTAATTCGTACTCTCAGCCCTTCACGAAAGTACTGTGTGCATAATGGACCCATAATCAACCTCCGGCCAATGAAGTCTTTTCTCTCAGCGTGTATGCACTCACGTCGATCCTGCATGTCGAGGTGCAATGATATGCTAATTAGTCCTCATATCTGCCGGGCTAATCTGTGTGTTCACATTCAGGTGCTTTTAATCCACTCCGTAGCTGGAGCGTTTTGCTAATTTGCGGCTATTATGCCTGTTGTCAAGGCAGCTCGGGCCAAAAGGGTGATGTCATTTCGTGAAACATGACGAAGAAGTTGGACGGCAGCGGCTCTCGCACGACACGAGGACCGTCGACGCTTTGTAAGCGTGTTTACAGTAGGCCGTGTGGCTTTCAGCGCTAGCAGTCGGATCGTGTTCTGGCTAGCAAATAACCTCATCACACTATGCGGCATGACAGGCTAAGTGAGGGGTGTGGCCGTCAAGGTGCCCAACACAATGCCCCTTGTCAGTCAGCCTCATTCCTGGGGGGGCGTAGAGGGGCGAGGGGTGGGGGGGGGGCTGCAATGGAGG
>NW_017841984.1:0-2323 GCF_001891065.2 Hippocampus comes
AAAAAGTGCATCTGGAAATTCAGCGCCATTCATAAAGCGATTCATCACTCACGTTGTAAAACTTCACCAAGTGAATGCTTCCCTGTATCCCGAGCTGAGAGAGACTTGGTCCGGGTGGCCGACTTGTCAGGAAATTAATGGGGCTCTCCCTCATGCGGCGTTCGCAGCACAGGAAAAGTCACGAACTAATAGAACACGTCCATCATGCTATAAATGCGACATCTACATCGGCATAATGATTGACAGAAGCAAATTAACAAAAACAGCAATTATTTTGACGTCGTGTTTTTTTTCAGACAGGCTCTTCAACCTGAAGAAATATTTGAGGAATGATATATATATGATGTTTTCAAAAAGTTTTTGAGAGACCTTTGTGCACTTTTAATGGCCTCTATGACAGGATCGTAATCTGCATGCCTCAAATCTCTCCGTTGATTTAAGAGACAAGGATGGGCACGATATGGTCAAACTCTAGAGTAAGATCTTGACTGATGCCGTTACCCGGGCGTCATTTCTTTTCACGTCGATGCGATAGTGCCCGTACATCTTCCTGAAATGTGTGCAGCGCATCTTTCCCTCCGACAGCCCCCTGACTTGAAATGTTCAGTTTGACGCGAGAAGCAAAGCCCATTTACTTATCACATCTCGCTTAAATGAGATGAATTGTTATCGGAAACCTGCAGACATCAAAGGGGATGGGCGCGGAGGGAGTTCTGCTGTGACTCTATCAACAGAAGTTAATTATCCGTCCTAAATGAAATGAGCGCGCCAGGGGAGTCTCTGCGTCAGATCAATGAAACAATCGAAAGGAGTTTATGACTGAGAGGCCACGTGTGTACGGGTCATATTTTCATCACCTTGTGAGGACCAGAGGACACAAACAGCAGCAACAATAAGAGGGTCTAAGAATCCTTCACTATTTGATTTTAAAAGTGTGCTTTGCTCTCTATCGGTGACCATTTTCATTTTCCGCACTCATGGTATGATCCTGGCATTGCTTAACTTCCTCTCTGTATTTACGTTACGCCCTAAAATGTTCATTTCGTGGTAGTGCACGGCCAATGGCAAGTGCCGCATCCAATATAATGATGAGCGCTGATGATAGTGGCTTCTCCTTGCCAGAGCAGAGCTCAGAGTGGAAACAAGTGCGTACCCATAAAAACCCTGAAAAGGATTTTTCACTCCTGGAGGTTCGATCCTCCTCCACTCGAGTCTGCATGCTGGCCACATCACAAATCACAGATACTCCCATCAGCCGCTAGACACGTTCGCCGTGCAAGTCAGTATGTCTGCCATATTGGAACCTGATGGTGTTAGCTAGCGCTACAATTTGTGACTCTGCATTTTCGGCGCGTTTGTAGGCGCAGAAGCGTAGGCGCATTTTTCACCGGCGAATACGTTGAAACGTTCACTTGCACATTTGGTCGAAAAGGATTTGATCCTGACTGTTTACTCCGTTTTGCACTCCTTGCGGCAGCTCCAAGGGTGTCTTGTGGAAAGATCATCTTCGGCATTAAAAAGACAAAGCGCGTCCTAGTGAGCGCGCAGCTCTCTTAGAGGCTTTCCAACGATGTGCCATTAGAGCGTCATTACGTTTCGTTATTATCGTCGTGCGTGGCTGATTGAGAGGATCACATCACCGCGGCCTCACATTGTGACGTGCCGGGCGCATTTTCAACATCCACGAGGCCGCCGAATATGGTGCAATAAAAGCTTAAAAATACATAACGGCACTACACGGGGGAAGAAATACATAATGGTCTCATGAAACCGCTGTGAGACTTCATGCATGCTAATAATCCTGACTTTTAATAGCAAAGCAATTTTTGTTGCATTATAACAAATCCTTTCTGGAGTCCAGAGTCACGCTGAGAGTGTATTTTGGCACAGCTGCGCCTCACGCAGACTGAATGCAATTCCACCCTGAACTCACCCAGGAGTAGCCCTGCCCACGATCTCATTTCCAAACAGCCGAGAGAAGGGAGGGAGCGAGAGAGAAACGCCGCCGAGTGAAAAACAGCCGGCGGGCAACCTTGAATTGTGGTTGGATGGCTAATTTAGCCAATAATGATGCCGAGGAAGACAGCTGGGACCTTTATGGAAGACGTAATAGAACGATGTAATTGACTGCTGCTTAGACTCATCGGGCCGGGCTTACACCGCTGACTGACACATTTTATCAGCTCTGCATTGTGTTCGTCGCCTTCGCATCGAGCCAAAGATGGAAATCCCCCTGAGCCTTTCATTGTTCCCCACTCCAGGCCGGCGGGCACCTTTGCGATATCAGGATACACAGATTCACGGGAGCATATGCTCCATTAAC
>NW_017841985.1:0-2314 GCF_001891065.2 Hippocampus comes
GCCAAAGCCACCAAAGCCTCAGGGCCCAGCCCCACCACTCCTCGGCCGAGATGCTCCACCAGTTGCAACAAGCGCAGATCCACCCGGCGCCGGCGGAGATGTTGCAGCAAATGCAACAACCCAGCAGCCACTACTCGTCTGCGGAAATCTTCCACCACCAGCCCAAGATCCATCACTCCTCGACGGAACTCCTCCATCAAGCTCACCAGAGGATGCAGAGGCAGCCTCACCACTCCTCCACGGAACTTCTCCATCAAGCCCACCAAATGCACCGGGGGCAGCCCCACCATGTGTCCAACGAGCTGCCCCATCAGTTACACCAAACTCAACCCCACCATTCCTCCATGGAGCTACTCCACCAGTCCCATCAGATGCACCAAGGCAAGCCCCATCATCACTCCTCCACGGAGCTTTTGCATCAAGTCCAGAAAGAGCCTTCCCCCCAACTGCTTCAGATGAACCGGGAGAGCCACTCGCATCAGAGCCAAAGGAGTCTTAAAAGCCACCATCAGACCCAAGCCTCACCGCAAGGCCAGACGATCCACCAAACGCATCAGCCCCAGCCCGTCAAGCCACACCCCCAGAGGCCCCATTCAATCCAGCAGACTCACCAGCACTCCAGCACCCCTCACATCCACCACATCCACCACATGACCCCGCAACCTCCGCCGCAGGACTACCAGCACCAGATTCACGTAATCCATCCGCCGCAGCAACCCCACAGGTCCCACCAACTCCTATCGACATTCCAACCACTCCAGCCCACGCTCTCCACGTTCCAGCCCCTCCCCCAGCATAGCCAAAACCAGTCGGCCCCACAAACGACTCGTCCTCATTCCCAACCGTCCCACCACCTGATGCAGTCCCAACACCAGCTCCAAAGCCAGTCCCAGCTCAAACAGGCGCAGAGCCAAACTCAACCCCAGTCGCTCCCCCACTCTCTATCTGACCCCACCGAGCATCTGGAGCCTCACCCACCACCGCCACCCCCTCTGCCTCCCCCGTGTTCCCCTCCACCCTTACCCAGGCCCACCCTCTCCAGAATGGACTCCCATCACATGAGTGTCAAGAGGCTGCGGTGGGAGCAGGTGGAGAACTCTGAAGGCACCATCTGGGGCCAGGTGAATGTTGGGCGAGTTACACGTGGGGTGTGTAAGGCTACATTTTAGAATTTTAAGTTGAAAATGTATGCCGTCTACTTAAATGTGCCTTGGCCCAGTGCTTGGGAATCTCTGAGTTTACTTCCCATTAAATACAGCAGTTCTGTAAAATTCCACAAGATGGCAGTGCATCTTCCTTCACCCTATTCATTAAGACGCTTCTCCATTGGACCGGCTCCACACCACAACAGCTTTGCTCAGCTCCGATTGGTCGCTTTTTCATTACACTTTTATTGGTTTTGGTATCAGTTAGTGAAAAAATATGAAATTGACCATGTTTGGACAAATATGGTTTCCATCTGACAGTGATGTTATGTTTACTATTTTTTTACACTTGATCTGGAAATTAGGAATAAGTAATTCATTAAAATTGCTTTAACAGTAGGGTCCACTGTATCTATAGTTCATATTAACTCTGGAATTGTTAGTAACATTGCAACCCTTGTCGTATGCCTTGATAGTTGGGTGCAAATTCTGACCATGAGAAACTACATGACATGGTGAAGTATTTGGACCTGGAGATGCACTTTGGAACACAGAAAGGTTCTCGTAAGTTTATTTGCCGGCTTCACTTCTGACATACCTACTGTTTATTTAATGTGACATATTTTAAAAAATAATTATTGTACATGTTTTGTTTCAACTTACAATCATATTTTTAGTGCTTGCACCACTGCCGTTACCACAACTGGAAACATTTAAGAAAAAAGATGTCATTGAAATTCTGTCCCACAAGAAGGCCTACAATGCATGTAAGTGTGGAATTGTGCACTGTGTACTCACAACTACGTTCAAATGAATTGAACAGCTAATGTTGTCTGTAGGAGAATGTTAACGATGCTTCCCTTTCCACTCCCTTCTTTCTCCAGCCATCCTGATAGCCCACCTGAAGCTGTCCCCCGGAGAGCTGCGTCAGGTACTGATGAGCATGAGCTCCGACAGGCTGGAGCCGTCGCACATTAAGCAGCTGCTGCTATACGCCCCTGATGCAGAGGAGGTCAAAAAGTACCAAGAGTACAAGGAGGACCCCAGCAAACTCAGCGAGCCGGACCAGTTTGTACTGCAGGTACCTTAAAGTGCGGACCAGTCGCGTGTCTTTTTGGATTGATACTACCGCTCATACTACGTTCATATTGTAATGGTACAGTAGATTA
>NW_017841986.1:0-2315 GCF_001891065.2 Hippocampus comes
GGGTTTTGTCGACGCGGCCAAATACGGTATGCGGTTTAGGGCTTGACTTACTTGTGTAGCGCGCTAGGCGGAAGCTTGCTGGTCTTTTCCATCGGGCCGTAGCAAGACGTCCGAGCTTCGGGGATGTCGCCGTACTCATCCAACATGGCCGCCGCCGCCGACGTGATGATCCCCAAACCATCGCGCACGCGCGCCTCCAACGGATAATCCCAGTCATCGTAGGAGACCGAAATCATTCCCGATGGGAACTCCTCAGGCGTTATTTCCGGGTTGCCGGTGGTCAGAGACGGTACGATCCAGATGTAGCCGAATCCCGTCAGGCCCAGCGAGCGAGCCTCCTCCAGGATGTAGACGGCCTCGTCCTTGGAGCAGTAGAGCACGACTACCGGCGACTGAACCTTCTTCAGCATGATCTGAGAGCGGCTATCTTCCTCCACTGCATCCAGAGTGATGATATTTTGCAGGTCCCAGCCAACAAAACTGCACAGGATGGAAGCGTTGAGAGATTAGTTCTGTCAAATGGTTTCATGATTTTCTTTTTAAACTGGCAAGTTAGTTACCGTCATTATATTCATCACCGCACATAGAACGCAAATAATAAAAAGTTTTCCTGGAAGAACAAAGGTCAGTCTGCGTAAGTATCTTTACCGCCGTTTCCGGGACAGCGTTTGGATTAAACGGATTCGGTTGAGATTACTTTTGGCTTCCAACCCATCTTGCTCAAAAGAGGGAACATAGATCAGATAACATCCCTTTTATAATCCATCTCTCTAGAAAGTTATCTGAAGTGAGAGGTAACAAGTGCGCAATAAAAAGCCCCACGAGATAAGCGCGATAAGATCATTTATCTTTCTTATCTAATGACTGATCTTTTTTTTTTTTCCCCCCCAAAAAATGTCCAAAGTGATAATATTCAGCAGATTCCCTTACCACAAAGGGGAATTGCGTCAGCGTTGGACGGGAAAAGGGCGCTATTGCTGTAATTAAAGATACAATGTGGAACAAATTGGGCGAAAGCTGTGGAATGAGATGAGTTTTACCCTGCGGCAGTGAAATAGCAGTCAAAGAGAGCACAGCTGCGCACGTCCGTACAGGCTGTGAACTGGGTTAAGTTTTTGCATCTTCTGCATTCACGGTCAAGTTATTGGGTCAATATGTTGAGTGTTATTTTCAAATCAAACCGGACCATTTTTCACAAACATCCAAATGCATGCCACTATCCCGATGTATGCCCAAGCCCCTGCAGTGACAAAAACAAAACAAAACACAAGAACAAAACTTTCACTTCAAAACTCTGCAGAAACGTAAATACAGTGAACACCAATAACACCAAAATATACTGTATTGACATTCATCATTTCAGTCAACTCATGCGTCGCGTATATTTAGCGATAGCATCCCGCTCGACGGCATCTCGGCTGCATTTCATGTCGGCTCCTGAGAGCACCGCAACATCTGCCAGCTCAGCCTTGACTCACTGAGCTGACCGTCCCCATTTTATTTTCAATTGAGATGATCGAGGTCCTTTGCTATTCAAGCTGTCTGCCCATGACCAAGCCTCCAGCGAGCGGGTCGTACAGCGACGCGGGAAATGGACGGTTAACTACGGCGACTGCCGCAAATGATTTCATCTTTCATGAATGATGTTTTTTTATTATTCCATGAAGGTCAATAATCGGAGGGAATAAATATTTCCATTTCCCCGCTCAATTACATTGCATGTGTACTCCCAGCACACAATAGTTGAACTTTTGAGCGCATAATTGTTCCTTCCCTCAGACCGACCGATCGTCGTCACGAAAGGGCACAAGCGATACAAGTCGAGATTTCAGTCCCGTAATTCACAGAATCCGAACTATCGCCGTCATCTCAGAATTACCGAACCCTTTATTTGGCTCGCGGCTCAATATTATGGGCCGCCGCGCTGTTAAGCGTTTGACGACGGCATCAGTCAAAATGACCCAGAGGTGTGGGAGACGGCAACGCTGCAGGACTACTCAACCGAACTGTCATCCACATTAATTTCAAGAGTGCCACTTGAATCCTCGTGGGCTGCTGTCTTTGAAACCAATATGAGAAGCGCGGATGAAACATCCAAGGCCAAACACTGAGCGCAGTAAGTTGCCAAGACGGTAAACAACCTCGTTCACCGCAGGGGCATCTGCTGTGCTGATGGATGAGATTACAGCACAAAAAAGAAAATGGAAAAATTATTCCAGAAATAAGATGCTCGGAACCCACTTGACTTAACTTTCTGGAAGAGGTCATTAGAAAATATTTATTTGTGTGTATATATATATATATATATATATATA
>NW_017841987.1:0-2303 GCF_001891065.2 Hippocampus comes
AAAAAAAAAAAAAAAAAGACAGAATAAAGCCTTGGTTATAAATCGGGTGAAGAAATCTTTCCATCTTTTTGTGGCAGGTTCAACTGGACTGATGGCAAATTGAACAGCAGCAACTTGATTGAGCTTTCAGGTCAGATCACAGAAAAGTTTGATGAAGAGTTCCGGATTCTTTATGCGCAGTCTCTTCCCATGAACACCCGAGGACCCGCAAGTGCACAAACCAGTGAGAGCTTTGAGCGCGTTCCCAGCAAGCATCTGCTCACCTCCTCCCCGTACCTGAGCAGGGAGAGGCCCCCGGGGCAAGCGCGGGTGACCAGCACACCGGGCCGAAAAGTCAGCCCTTTATCTCTGCCGCTTCCCTGTGAGGAAATCGCCCCAGAAGAAGTGGTTCGAAACGGCAGCGCCGCATCCAACTCGTCGACGATTGGTGACGACTGGTTGGATCCGCAGCACATGGAAGAAGAAATCCTGGCCGCTGGTCCCAGCCCCCCGGCGGAGCAGCCTGACGCAAGCGAGCCTGCCCCACTGAGTCGAGCGCCCTGCCACGCGGCCACTCAGACCAGTTTTTCAGCGGCGGACGGTGACACCCGGACGGACGTCCGGCTCACCCGGCACCCCGATCTCAGCCGGTCCATGGCCGCATTCAGCCAGAACAAGGCCGCCTCTCTCGGGATGAGCGCCTCCGCCCAGGCAGCTCCAACTGGCACCGTGAAAGAGTGCCTGAGCAGTCTGACCAAAGAGCGCCAGCACCACTACACGGCCATCCGTTCCAAGCTGGAACACATGATGGCCTCTCTGTCCCAGCGGCGGGACCTCGCAGACATTGCCGTCATGACTCGGGGCAGGCGAGGGCTACACAAAGCTACGCCGGTGCCGGAGCCTCGACTACTTGCTGGAAATGCCGCCGTTGTCACATGATGACAGATGTTGACACGAGCTCTACTCCCTCTCCCACCCCCCAAGCCAAATTGCTGCCTTTTTCTACGTGCTGGCCGTATAATGCTGGGTGCAATGGTGACAGAAGAATACTTGATCACACAATGTAGCAATTGTGCATTTCTACTGCTTGCTGTAATGAATAACTTGCAGATGTCGGTAAATCGGATGTTGCAGACCACTTTCGTCAGACCGATGCCGGGATGGGTATTCCTTCTTTGACTACTCATCTATACCGATACCTCTACTACTTTTGAGATATAAAATCCGTGAAACACACTGAGAAGAAATTGTGAAGATCTTTCTTTGTGACGTGTCAAATTGTCACCGTGTGCAAAATTTGAGCACATTTGTCATTTGAGAAGCACGCCGTTTCTAAGAGGTTGGTGACCCCTGTGATGCAGTGCGGATGAACGAAAGTGCCTTGCTGCTGATGTCGGTGTTTCAATCAAACATGCCTGCGCTACATGGATCTATATATATTTGCTCATTGTGCCTCGCTCATAATAAATTCTCTGTTTTACTTCTTGATTGCGTCCATTTGTATCTTGAATTGCGAACAAGTTGGAGGCTCAGAAGCTTCCGAACACACAAAGAAGCTAAAGTGCCACCGTGACTAAAGAGAACAAGCGCCAGTGCGGCGCCAGAGCTTTTTTTCTTTTCTTTTTTTTTAACTCTGGTGTAATTTGGTCGAGAGACCAAATTAGTCAAGATGGCATCTGAGACACTGGCACCTCTTTGGAGAAGTTCTGGCATCAATCATGGACATAGACATGAGCACTGTTTACACACACTAATTTGACTGAAATAGCTAATTTATTTATCTAAAAAAACAAAACGAATCATTATTCATTCCCAGCAGTCAGAAAATGGCATATTTCCAGACAGAAGAGAAGCAGGGGGTAGGAATTTTGTTCCTCGCTCCATATTAGCGATGCTCTACTGAACGCCCATGTGAATCGCAACAAAAAAAAGTGGCTTTGCACGGACGCAAATGCTGCTGAGCCTGGCATGAACAGTGTTTTCAACTTCCCATCGTGCACCCAAGGCCCTGCTGTGAAGGATCAAAACACATCAGTCTTGGCTGTGGTATTGAAAAGTGTGTTCAGTTTTCATCCCGCTGAGCTTGATGTGTGGAATGTTTCGCTGCCCGAGGTGCGACTCTTCCGTATCAATGTTTTCAGATTTATCAATCCGCAAAGGATGAAGCCTGTAGGGATTTTGGCAGTGCAAGAGTCTGAGCCTACAGATCCAAAACAAAGAGTTAATTAGTCGAAGAACATTTGGTTATATGCACTTATTTTGTTCGTTTTCTTTTCGATACAAGTGTATTTACAATTTTACAGAATGATAAGATAGAACATGAA
>NW_017841989.1:0-2324 GCF_001891065.2 Hippocampus comes
AAAAAAAAAAGAAAAGCTGGACTGGAGCATGTTGGAAATGAATGTGCTGGTTGGAACGAATGGAAGTCACGCTCAAAGTCAACTGTTTGTGTGGGTTGCAACCACCCCAAGATCCAAAGGCAGACAAGGGCCTAAAAATGACATCTTTGATTTTTGTTTTTTTAAATTGCTTACTCCCTCAAAATGCCGGCTTTAAAATCTAGCTAGATAAGACAAATGTAAATATACAACCTACAGAGACACAAATCGAGCTCGAGTTATTTAAAGTTACCGAGATTGAAAATGCCAAAGGGGCAAAAAGCATTTGAACTGGTGTTCTTTGGAAGTCACTTTGAATCCGTGTCCCATCAGACAGAGGAAATCCATCAGCAAAATGATTTACAAAAATCCTACAAATCTTCAGGATTATACTTTTCAACCGCTGACGGATCTGAAGATAGTATTCCCTCACAAAGGGAAACAAAACAGACATTTTGGCCCAGCTTGTTTTTATATAATCACAGTCCCCGAATGCCGAAATCTCGACGATCTATCGGGATTTTTGCCCAACAACCAACTGATCAAACCGAGCAAACTTTTCACACGAATCAGTTGCCGTGAAGAGAGAGTAAGATGCATGAGTGCTTTTGGGGAGAAGGCAAACGTCCCAGCAGAGAAATGATGTGGAAAGAATTTCAAACTAATAGCGTGTCGGGCTCATGTCGGATAGACAGCCACAAGTGCGACTGGCGCAGCAGGTTAAGTTTTATGACCATTGGTCATGTAAGAACATTTTATTTTGGTTGGTATACAGCTGCGGAATAATTTAAGGGAATACAGAAGCCTTTAACTCGAACAATATTCCGCCCCTGCTTAAAACACATCGACTCGGCATGTCACGGGAGGTTTGGCCTCATTGAAAGTAACGTTGCAGTTTGACGGAGTTTCCTTTGAGAAACTTGATCAAGTTGTTTTTACTCACTTTCTCGTAACCTTTGGAATGTGTTGTTTTTTTTTTAATGACAAAGTGCATTGTTTCTGTTGCGTGCAAGGGATAACACAAACAACTCGATCTATTTCATCGTCAACTTCTCTAATTTGAGCACGTCCCTCGCAAAAAAATTCTCATCCCAACCCTGAAAATCACGGCACCGCACCTCTTACTTTGCCTCACTGCATCCTTTGACAGAATATCAACACAGCAGAATGGATCCTATCCTAAGTACTGTCTGTGCTTGCATCTAGACTGTTTACATTTTTCAAAAACACACCCAAACCGTATTTCTCCCCCTCCGCTGTTTGCGTGAGATCCTCTTTTGACGACATCAATCGTTCTCACGACGATTAGAACACATGATTTCAGACCGCTGGCCGCATACATGACGTCCCATATTTTGGCCAAATGCAGAAATGGCGTTAAAGGAGAAGAGGAAGCAGAAGCAGGAGACCTTGGGGCCACCGTCTGCAGATCCGTTAACAATGCAAGGCCCGGTGCTGTCAGCACCAACTCACACTGAGTTACAGAGACACGCATGCACACCCGGCAGCCGGGGAGTGTGTGTTTGAACAGTAGCTGCACGTACAGGGCTAGTCCCACAGCTGGTTTCACTGCGACTCTGGTGAAACAGTCTGATGCTTACGGAGGTATCCTTTGAAAACAAACATATACTACACTACACTCTATTGATCGAGTTCACATGCTCGCAATCATTTTATGTCCTTTTGGAAGAATAAGATCCATCTGTGATTGAGTCAACAGGTCAAAAATGACCCGCGCATCAGTCCCATGTGTTTGTTTCTGTATATGAAAATATATTGGATAATCCAAGGCAATGTTCACACTTAAAATGCTATTTTTGAAAACTTTTTTTTAAACCTCTACACCAGCTCCTCATTCAAAAGCTGTTTGGAGATGAAATGAAATGAACACTATAGCTCTCCTGGTTTCTCTTCGCCCGACTGGCCTCTGAGGTGTGGCGAGGGGAGTGATTACTTCAGTCCCGCAGTGTCTGGCTCATTGCTGGGCAAGCCGCCTGCTCGGCCATATGCCAGCCCTTGTATGTACTGTATTGTTGTGTAAGACCAGTGTAAATAACCGCCTGGAGTTATTCAAGAGAAATACTTGACTGTGTTTTAGCCGATGCTTTACCAGGCATTTGATCCAGCGGGAGATTAAGAGCTCTCATTATGGGCCTACAGTAAATACTGGTAAATATCAAGTGGCGGCACGTGGAGCGCGGGTGAGCAGGCACCGCTGGTGGAATTGTTTGGGTCAAAGGCTGATCTCACGCTTCTGTTTCAGGAGTACAACAACGGTTAAAGGCGAGACCCGTTTGGAAAACTCG
>NW_017841990.1:0-2308 GCF_001891065.2 Hippocampus comes
TTTTTTTTTTTGTGATGAGTTTGTAGTTTCAATGTTAACGAAGATCTGTCAGAATGCTTTAAATTGGTTGGCACTCAAATTTTTTTTCTTCTAATGGCTGGCATGGAAAGAAAATAGACTGCTTGGAATAAGTAACATGGAAGTCAAAAATGCTCACCCGAGATCCGTGTTGTTCAGATCCTCCAGGACATCCGAAACCGGACCATGACGTCCATGTGCAGCCAGAAGAACATGCCGCGCAGCCTGTGGTCGCTGACGCCGCAGCAGAGGAAGACGCTGCTGCAGCACGTGCTGGTCAACGACGAGTACCGCTTCCTGTACTGCTACGTGCCCAAGGTGGCCTGCTCCAATTGGAAACGCGTGCTGAAGGTGCTGGGCGGCGCCTTGGAGAGCGTGGACGTCAAGATCAAGATGGACCATCGCAGCGACTTGACTTTTCTGTCCTCGCTCAAGCCGGAGGGGATCCGCTACCGGCTGCAGCACTACTTCAAGTTCATGTTCGTGCGTGAGCCCATGGAGCGCCTGCTCTCCGCCTACAGGAACAAGTTCGGCGAGATCGAGTCGTACCAGCGCAAGTACGGCGCCGAGATCGTCAAGCGCTACCGCAAGAGCCGCGGCGGCAAGGGCTCGCGCGTCGCCGGCGACGACGTCACGTTCGCGGAGTTCGTCCGCTACCTTCTGGACGAGGACGTGGAGCGGATGAACGAGCACTGGATGCCCATGTACAACCTGTGCCAGCCGTGCGCGCTGCGCTACGACTTCATCGGATCCTACGAGCACCTGGAGCGGGACGCCGAGTTCGTGCTGCGCAGCGTCGGCGTGCCGCCGCACGTCGGCTTCCCGGCGAGGCAGTCGTGGTACAAACCCGTCACGGCGGAGACGTTGCACTACTACCTGTGCAGCCTGCCGCAGAAGCTCCTGAGGGAGCTCCTGCCCAAGTACATTCTAGACTTCTCCCTCTTCGCGTATCCGCTCCCCAACACGACCACTGAGCACTGCCGGCATTAGTAAAAGTCAACTGGCTTAGTTTTTTAAGACTAGTTTGGGCAGAAGGCCCATTTCATGTCTGTTCTTCTGTAAATTTGTACTGTGTTCTATTTTTCTACTTTTCTATAAAGACTGTTCACATTTTGACCCAAGACGTCTTGTGACTTTTATTTGGCCGGCTAAGCCACACACACCAAACAGAGTGTCAGCAGCTTGTGGATTATTTTTGCTCAGCTTCCACGTTTTGTAGACTGAGGGAAATAATTATTTTCATCCTGTGCTGAATTTGAACCACTTAGTGACATTTCAATTAGATATTGAATGTAATGGGCTCAATTTTCACGAGGAGTGCAGGACTGGCGCGAGGCGCGACGTACAGCTGCGCAGGGGTGTGCTAGACCGGGTTCGGGTATTTTCACAGAGGCACGAAGCTTGGCGCAGAAAATAAAACCGTTTGGCGATGTGTGCGTGTGTTCAAAACGAACTGGAAGGAGATCTCCACGGTGCGGATGATTCAAAGTTGGCCAGGGAGATCACAGATCAGTGAAATGGGCACTTGGGAGACGAGCGCATTCTACCCCAATTCTTGGTGGCTATGTTTGCATTTTTGACTTGATATTCGCTGACAAACATTAAGACGCGGCTGTACACGTTCTTACGTGTCACACTCGTGCAGCCTAAATTTTGGCTGAGTTGTTCCGAGATCAAATATTTATTTCACCCCACATTAACGCATATTTTGACTGATGTTCTGTCTATTACCCTAATCAGTAAACAACCACAAAAATGAGACTGTTCATGCAAACATTGCCTGTACAGCCAATAAATATTTTCTGTTGTTGAAAAGTTTGAGCCTATGAACTTACTTGACATCATTTCCGATGAGAAGTCAATCGGCGTCTGCGCAATTGCAATCGACGTCAGCGGTTCCGTTGTTAAGACGTTGACGATATCGCTTCGTTCGTGATGGTGACATCGCGTCAGCGTACAGGTTTTTAGTCCTATGCGGTTCAACATGTAAACATTTAAAAGATGGGAGCGCTCATGTAGGCTGGGAAAATTGAAAAATAAATATATACATAAAAAGGAACTCCGTGATAAATAGATCAAGCGCTAAAAAAATGCCCTGGCGTCTACGGCAATTATTTGACTCCAAAGCCAAGTCCTCATAGACGGAGCTCCTGCCGTCTTATCTAAGAAGCCAAAAAACAGTCACCGACAATGAAGACAGTTTACGGCCTCATTAAAAGTCCGGTAAGGGAGGGCTCCTCTTATGTCGTGCGCTCCAGTCAGCAGCTCGAAAGCATCATTTTTGGAAGGC
>NW_017841991.1:0-2371 GCF_001891065.2 Hippocampus comes
CGACGGGAAACGGGCCAACGCATTCCGTGCCGGATTTTCCGTGGTCACGCGTGTCACGTTTGGAGATCTCGTTGGGAAATGCCAGTAGCGGGCCTCGCGACGTGTCGGAGGCCGTGAAGACCAACCGGGCGCCTCGCCGTTGCTTCAGGTCCACCGGAGCGGACTGAACCAAGAGTTTGGCCGCGCACCTCCCGAGATTGGGGAACGCTTTCGCTTTCAGGGTGAGTGGAAAGGATTGAGAAGGGCCGTCAACGCCGGGCTTCTTTCTGAACCGCTGCCGGATTTTCTTGAGCCTCAAAGTTTGAGTTGGCGTCCGTGTCCTGTGTAGCGAGGTGCTGGCTAAAGACGCTTCTCAGACTCCCGCGTACGTCCCACACAACCCGTGGTGTCATGTTATTTTTCGAGTACAAGGTCCACGTGTCCAAGGAAAGTGGCGGCGGCGGCGGCTGGATCCCGCCAGCAGTCGTGAAGAAGAACGCAAGCACCTGAGCTCTTCTGAAGGCGCTAATGATCCCGGAGTCCGCGCGCACGGGCCCGGCTAACGAGGCCACGGCGGAGAACCCGCGGCCGTCATAAATAAGACCTTAGACGGCCCTAAAGGAGCCGTACAACGCGCACGCGCACTCCTCGCGCTCTCCCGGCGACTTTTGTTTCCACCGGCACGAGCGTCGCCTTGGCCCTCGCTGGCTTTTTCTTTTCCGCCCCGTCGCCCTCGCCTTCCCGAGTCCGCAGGGGACAAACGCAACGGCGGAGCAATGATGACCAGCAAGTCTTGTTCCGTTACCTTTTTTGGGGCGGGGGAGAGGGCGGGGGGGTAAATGCGACGGGGCTACTTGCTGTCCGTTTGCGGTGTCAGCGCATGCGCATTTGCTCACGATTTCTCGCTCGCCTCGAAGCAAGCGAAGGAAGGGACAGGAAGTGGGCACTTTTAGTCTTTTTTTTTTTTTTTTGAACACGTTTGACCGCCGCAGCAAGGACGTCTGCGGAGTTAATGACGGACGGAGATGGAGAGAGACAGCGAGTGTCGCAAAAAGTGGCCCGATCGCCGCCATAACTCGCGCGCGCACGCGCGCGCTAATTAGCGGGCGTCGTAAAATAAGTCAAAGTGGTCAAGCTAATGAGTCCACCAGAGGGCCCTTCGCACTCAAACAATAAAACTCCAAGCCGCCATTTTGACTCCCATTACGATGCGCCTCCGCTTCTTCTCTTTTTTGAACTCGTGCTTTTCCGTCTCCAGCCGCGGTTCCTTTTTGGGTTTTAATTGCACGCCGCTCATTAAAACGCCGTTGATGTTTCTTTGGAGTGCGATAAACACATCATCGATATTGCCGCTCACCTCCAGCAATAAAAACGCTCTTGTACAAACACGAGCAACATCGCTGTTCATTCATGAGGACCGGACACGCGCGCACAGGCGCACCTTTCGATCTCTCGAATATCAAACAGCGCATGCATTCATATGTCGCATTTCTCAAGATGGACGCCTGTTTGCTCCTCCTCTTCAGTACGGAAAGGAGGGCGCCTTTTTTTGCATTGTCCCTTTTGTCTTCTGCCTGTTCATTCATGACGCTAATGGCGTGTCATTTGCATCTCATATCGGATCCAATCAACAACGAGTCTATTTTGTGCCTTTTCTTGACCGCCGGTGACCTGAGGCGGGCCTCGGTCAACCAGAAATGGCCCCTGTGCGCGGGCGCGGGCGCCGCTGGCTTTTTGTCGATGTCACACGATGATGCGATGGGATGGATGTCGGGTTGGCCCGAGTGTTGACTTTGTGAACCCCGTCGCTTTTCGATGACGTCGCGGCCCGGCAACGTGCCCGCCGAGGACGATGAGGACGATTGAGATGACGTCGGTGACGGAGACGATGTCGGAGGCGACGACGAGAACGCTTGTGATGGCGACGGCGCGGACGACGCCGATCGTGACGACGACGATCAACGTGAAGCTGACGAGGACGACGACCGAGGCGATGATGATGGCGACGGGCCACCGGGACGGCGACAAGACTGAAGAGGAAAGTCGCAATGACCGCAATGGAGATTTTTCACTTGAACTGAACGAATGATTTCGCCCGTCGTGTGTTTCTCGACGAGCGTGGGATTTGTCTTCGTGCCGTCGCGCCATTGCTCCTCCGGCCGTTCATCGGTCGACCAAGGTATCGATCCACTGGGATTGATCCCTCCCTTCCGCGTCGACCCGCCATTCCTCGCCCGCTGGCGCAAATCATCCCCCGATTGTTCCTTCCTTTCTTTTTCCCCACAAACACGTTCAGCAATTTGAGGACATCCTCTGCAAAAAACCAATTTGATTTCCAATGCGGCGTCCCCTTCATCCAAACGTGACCGCCAAGGACCGCGTGAGGCGAAAG
>NW_017841992.1:0-2348 GCF_001891065.2 Hippocampus comes
TTTTTTGGCAGATGAATGAGAAGGACGAGCTGTCACTCGCAATGAAAGTTTCTGTATTATTGGAGTTTCATGTGACATCATCCTAAATGAGTGTTGCCTGGCACCTCATTGCATAGCAGAGGTCCTCCAAAACGTCTCCTTGCCAGGGATGGGGCTCTCGTGCAATCAACTGAGCCAATGGCTCTGCCTCAATGTCAGCGTAAGACTAATATATTTCTCCTCTCCCTTTCAAAAAAATCCATCAAAACGTCACACATCAACACCACTGCTGTAAGAACATATTTTTTTCTCCCAGTCGAGCGCCGTGTCTCACTTTTGGCAATCCAATACCTCGCTGAACCCGGCTTGAGAACATGACAGACAATAAGCGCTTCACAATAAAAGTGCTCTGCTCAACTTCCTCCTCTCGTGCTTTAATTTGAAGTGAGCAACATCACAACACATCGGCTGCAGCCATTCAGATAGCAGCTGACAGAGTTATTACTTAGGGAATTTCTCGGTATTATTGTTGGGCTCGCCAGGCGGCGCCTGATAAGTGAACACGCAGCCAGACAGGGCGAGGTCCTTGAGGCCTAAACTAATATACGGCAGCCGTTTTTATTGAGGAGGGATGCTACCTAAGTCTCGGCCACCTCGAAGCCTCCGTGTCGGTTGTTTTATATTCGCGGGCCGGGTTATTTATTTGGAACAATTTCCTCTCTATCACATGACGCGGCTAATGCCCAGTTTTAATACCTTATTTACACATGGAAACGTGTGCAGAGGGGAGGAAAATGAATGGACCCCCGCTTGCCGCTCCGATCTGTTATATCACAGTTTAACAATCTGGATTGCTAATAGAACCATTTATCATGGAGCACTCATTTATTTCACAGGAGCGGCCCAGGTCTCGGTCCCATAGGCCTATGGAAATGGGGTGCATGTAATGAAGCTCAAGCGAGAGTCACTTGGTTTAAAAAAAGTGGAGATGCGGCGCTCGGGAGACAATTAGAATGGAGCCGGGCGCTCCTGTCTGCCTCCCCAACACGGGCCGCATCGCGACCCTCCTAATTCAATTGGATTATCACCACGCAGGAAAGCTGAAGTGACGGGAAATAAAAGTGGCTCAGTGACCCCAGTTCGCTGTTGTTTACCCACAGTCCCCAGTGTTCGGGCCAGCCCAGCTCGCTGAAGTGAATACAGTAGAAAGGAAGAGGAGTGGCCCGCTAATAGCAAATATCTGAAAAATTAGAACTGCACTGGAAAAAAAGAAGTGATTTTACATTTACATGAAAACAAAAAAAAGCTGATTTTTTTTTACATTTAAAAAAATGATTTTTCGGAATTGATTTGTGGCTGTCTCGCATCAGCTTGCTACATTAAGAGAGCCGTGTTGGCGATAAGGACGATAAGATTTGGTGAGTTATTGATGACCGTAAGCAGCAACTGGAGGCTGGTGCTACCGGAAGCGGTCGAGGTGAGGGAGGGGTGATCGGGCCTCTGGCATAGAAAAATGTGCATGGTCAAAAGAGAGGACCACTTATCTTCCGTCGGCAACGGCTTAAGACGGAGAATAATAGCCCCCCTGTCCAGGGGTCACCGGGATGTCTCGCTCCGACTCATTCGCAAACGCAGACTCAAAAAGCAGCAAACGTTAATGACCAGCTGCAGCCCAAACCATCCCAAACACAATATACACAATGTGATATCCAGTACAGTATTCCCACACTGTAGCACCGATTTTTCTGTAAAATGATTTTTCCGCTTTGTGCGTCACAATTCAGGCCTTACGTCAACAAATTATTTCTTAACATGTTCTTTGTTAGTGAAGTGTAACAAAAATGGTTAGGAGTGCAAGTATGCACTTTATTTAGGAAATGTCACGGAGAAAAGTTGACAGAAATATAACGCAGTGCACATATGTTGATTTGTGCAGGCTTTGGTGATTTTGATTGACAGAACCAAGCACAATATTGATTAAAATTTCCTGAGTGTGGTTTGCTCTTCCAAGGCAACACACACACGCTGGCACACACTGGAAGGTTTCCACAGCTCAGCCGGGACCGATATAAACGGCATAGAAGAAAGGGATGACGTTGACGTCAATAATTTTACAAACAGCGGCCAATTGTAAAAGTTGGCGCGTGTGGTTGCACCTGCACAGGAAGCCATTCGTGCCTACAGACTAATTGTTGTGCTGATGTGCTCTGTCTTGTGGCTGTTGGTGGTGTTAGCTGGAGCTAATTAGCCATCAAACCAGGCCAAGCGTGGAGCGAAATAAATCAGGTTGTTTTAGTGATGCTTTCATTTCCGTCACAAGTCCAATCATGATGTTTTTAGCAGCTCTGTGCAAGTCATTGTGGGTATCA
>NW_017841993.1:0-2363 GCF_001891065.2 Hippocampus comes
AAACACACATAAAATGGCATCTTTTATTATTCTTGTAAAATTACATCTTGAAATGTTACTTCGTCGACATCAAATGATGTTTTCACCTAAACTTCAACTTTCATCTTCTTCTCGCAAAATTACGGCCCAAATTGGAAATGTACTGACATATTTTTCATGATTTTGTTATATTATTCCTTGTAAATTTCACTTGAAGTTGCATTTTATTGTCTTTCTTGTTAATTTTGACATTTTCTTTGATTTCTGCGCCTTCCCCGTTTTCTTGCCTTCTACAGGCCGACTCCTCTGAAGCTCTCCGTCGCTACAACCTCTGTCTGCGCCACAGCCACGTCGTCCTGTTGACCCAGACCCGAACGTGCCCCTTGGTGTTACCGTCCCAGCCTCCGCCTGAGCCGCAATGGAAACTGTTCCGCAAGAAAAGCGAGAAGCCTGTGATCAGCGCCGAGCCACAAAGTAAGCGGGAGAGAAAGAGAACCGAGGCGAGAGGGGGCTGATGTGCATACAGAGGCGTATATCAAAACCATTGTGTGAAATTCTGTGATACGGTGTAGGTGAATGTCATAGATAAATAACGAGTAGAGAGCAAAGCAAATTCTAAATCAGGAGGAGATGTGCATGGGAGGTTATACAGCGTTGGAAGATCGCCACAATATTTCAACAGTGAGACTTGTGGCGAGCTTATGTCTGACGTCATTCAGACAAGAAATGAGATCAAGCGAGGTCGTGACGTGCGCTTCCGCTCTCGCAGTCATACCCGTGTCCGAACCTGAGGAGTTCATCGGCATCGCCAGCCCCTTCATCGACCAGCGTGTCAAGAGCCCCCCGAGCCGACCCGCACAGCGGTGGGTGTGCTCTCAAATATTTTGGAAGGATGAATCATATCTGCGATTGTATTCATTTAGCTAGCGTTGCAAGACACATGAGTCGTCTCGAGACAACACAGTCCATAGCCACAAAGGTCTGACCGTATGATGCGCTTGTGTCACGATGCCGCGTGACGTTCACACCCACGCTGTGCATCTTTACGTCAGAATGGACAAGTGGAACGTTCCGAAGAAGCTGTCCTACATGCCCCATCTGGACTCCATCCCTGAGGGAGCGGAGAACGAAGGCCGCGAGCCCATCGACCCCGATGCGGCTGAAAGCGACGTTAACCGGGAGAGTGTCGTCGAGGAAGTCGAGGTACCGCTCATCACTCTCTGCAAGGGCACGCGTGGCATCGTTTATGCCAACAGACGCGCACGTGTTAAGGATGCTCGATACCAAGTACCGAAACCTCTCGAACTTTTGATCTGTAAAATTTTTTTTCACACAAAAATTGTGAGCAGAGCCCTTTCTTTCTGACACAGATGATTTGTTGAGGTGTCAAACCGCCACACTCTTGCGCCACCTACAGCACAGGAGGACTTACTCAATGTCACATTTTGTTTTCCTTCAGTATCAGTGGCTGGTATCGGGAGCCTCTACTGGTACCTTTTAAATAAGACTGGTATCGGCTTGATACCTTTTTATCGGTACTCGCCCATTTCTAATTTTTACACTTGATGGAAACAAATGTTTTAGACAAAACTACGCTAAATATTCTGAAATTACTAACACCTACCCAAAGGCTTTTAAATTTAAGATTGGCAAGACTCTGAGATAAAGTGTCATCGGTTCTCCCCCAGCTTCCTGTGCTGTGGACAACACCACTGCTAGTACATTCGTTTTTCATTCTACCGGTTGCCCTATTTGCGTTTTAAACGATTAATACTTTATATTTTGAGGGGCGGGGGGCATGAATTACTCGATGCCATTCGCGATGATTACTGGAATACAGCATCCACAAAATCAAACTACCCACATGGCTTTAATCCTCGTTTAGATGCTCACAAGTGATGTCATACAGTTTATTTTTCATCTTTAGTTTTGAGGCCTCACAAGTCAATTCTTGCCCTCGCATCCATGCGCAGCCCATCATGTCTGCTTTCTCTGTCAGTGACAGCAAGGCAGCCATCACCCAGTCTCAAAGTCACTTCTGTTGTCCCCCAGCCAGGCCACTAGTGACCAGAGGCACATCTGCGCCAAAGAGTGAGCTAGCAATAGACGGGAGACGAGGGCGGTGGGTCCACAACAACAACAACAGCGGCTGCGGCGGCAGAGCGAAATCGACAAAGATAGGGCAGCATTATGGCTAATGAAAAGGCGAGCCAATGGAAAAGAAAAAATAGGGAGGAAGCAGCCGAGCAAGAAACTGAGATGTGGAAATAGAATCTTTGGCATCAGGCGGTTGCGGCGGGTCGTGCAGATGGAGAGGAAAAAAAGAAAAGCGGTGAAATTAGAGGGTGAGCCATCAGTGTGTATGTCTCCTAGGGGCGGGTGGG
>NW_017841994.1:0-2368 GCF_001891065.2 Hippocampus comes
AGATACAAATAAACCATTTATGATTAAGAGAATAACACAATTTATCATCAAAACACCTGCAGTGAATAAAGATTTTCATTTTAGAGGCAAAAATGGTTTCTTCATACATCAGTTCTATGGCTGAATTTCAAAGTTGGCCTTTCATCCTTCCATTTTTTCCGTATGCTGCCCTCAAACAGAAAAGATTGGACATCCCTGGTTGAGAAGGTGTGCGGCAGGTTACATCTGGGCAAAAATGATTGCTTTTGATAAAAACAACATCATGCCAACAGTCAAATATGGTGCTTCCAGTGTCTTGTTCTGGGGCTGCTTAGTTACTTCACAACCTGGATGACTTGCTTTGAAGATTAATGGAACAATGAAATTGGCTGTCTAGCAGCTTGATTTCACCGACTGCTCCTAAAGGGGCCATCACCAATTATTAGCTCTGGGTTCAATTTTCTTTTTCCACACTTGGCCAGAAAGTGTAGGTTTTGGATTTTTACTTTGCTGGCTGTTGATTTTTGATGTTTGTCTGCCAGTAGGAGTAGCACTCTTTTTGTCTAAATGGCGCTTGAACTCATCAAGTACTCAAGTCAAGAAAGTCAAAACTACTCAAGTACTTCCCACCACTGAAGAGCATTGATGCCAATCACTCGTGAGATCCCAGACCTCTCAGCCACAGTGTTTCTTTTGGGGTTATTTAGCTGTTTCCACTTTTTTTTCTTGGGGCCCAGGTCACGGCTTCCAGTACAGTGCAGAGCTTCTCTGGATCATTTGCAAGCTAATTTGCGCGGCTTTAGAGGCCCTCGTGGACAATTTTGGGTCGTTATCAGCGTGGCTGCACACCCGCCTCCTGCCAGTTAGTCGGATCATCGTAACGGGCATTGCTGCATCCGGCGGCCCGGAGGGCCTCGGCTCTCCCTCCGCTGCCCGGTGCCTGATGTGGGACATGCAAAAGGGGATGATCAGCCTAATCTGGATGCTCTTTTCCTAAAACCCACAGAAGATCCAGCTAATTATCCCCACTCGTGATTATATTTATGTGGCTTTGAGCAGAGGCAATACACACTCTTCCTGCTCGAGGCGAGATAAGAAGGCGAGCCCTAATCAACGGACCACCGCAGAGTTGTTTTCTTTAGTTTTTTTTTTTCCCCATCAAGAAATTAAACGATTTTTTTCTTTTTATTTCGGACTTCAAAATGAACAAAAATGGTGTCTGTTTGTTCAATTTTAATTGAATCGGATCGTTACTGTTTTCCAATTCAACAGGGAGCGGCAAAGGCAAATCAGCTTAACGCACACAACTTGGCCTTTTTTTGGAGTAATTGTTCACTCTCTGCCGAACCGTCGCTCGTTGTGAAGTTTGCTGCCACCATTTTATCTTGTAACTCACATTTTGGCATTTGGCCCGTGTTATAATCAAGGTATTTTTGTACGCCAGAGCTGCTTTGTCATTATTTTGCTCGATTAAGTACGACCAGAGCTCAATTTGTTATCACCACATTAGGTCCAAGATTCCAATTTTACCATTTCTGTCCAAATTGCTCGTGATTAATTAAATCACGGACAAGTGATAATTGATTAAGTTGGTGCAGTCGCAGTTCTATGAGACGTTCTCTCTCATTAGCGGTCACATTTAATTCCGTTTTCGTTCAGGTTGGAACAAAAAGGTCCCACTGGGTTGGTCACTTTTGATCAGACATCGAATTACAAGCAAGAAACTAAAACGATTATACATGCGGTCGTTGGAGTGTAAATCGTGGAGTTGTGCGGCGTGGTTGCTATGGCGACACGCCGAGGTCCTTAAATCACGATCTCTCGGTGATATGATGGGGAGAAGATTATGCCTTTGTGTCGCCTTTAAGTAATTGAAATGACCTCGTCCAAGTTTGCATTCATCACTTCACCCATGAAGAGGACGCAGCTTGCTCATCGGGAACACGTTCGATCTCGGGGGTCACGCTTAATTGCCACACGTTTTTAATTGCATTCCGTCGCCCCGTAATACATTGGCTTGTCTTTGTCGAGTCGATAGTGCTCGATTTCACCTTAAGATGTGAAAACTTCTTAACCCCCCGCCCACCTCGTACTCCCTCTTGTGATGAGACACTCGATTCTCTGCAAATATGAAGAGCCGTTTCACAAAGGGTGAAATGTACTGGCGCGCTGCCTGCTAGTTAGTTATTCATGCACACGCTGCGCCTCTATGAATATCCAGAGTTGACTCTTATAGCACCTGTTCTTATCCGCCATGGCAAATGACAAAATGAATAGTCATATTAATAATTAGGGATGAAAAATGAATTCATTTACATGGATGGATAATACAGCCTTTTCATCATTACATGGCATTCCATCAAACACGACTTGATGTCAATGAAACGAC
>NW_017841995.1:0-2390 GCF_001891065.2 Hippocampus comes
TTTTTTTGTCTTCCCAGCTCTGCTTCATCACAAGACTGTCTTGTAGTATTTGTGTGTTGAAAATGTACCTTTAAGGGGCATGGCCCAGTGAGTGATGTCAGCAGTAACTACAGCAGCCCTTCGAGAGAGTGTGTTTGATTGTTTGGTTGGTGTGTTCAACAGACGGTTAAAAGTGCCTCAGCGACTGAGACTCTCCTTGCCCACAAGAGAGCGCATTATATTGCCTAACCTACTTTAAGTGAGGGACCGATTCCATCCTTTCTTCCATTCTCACTTCCTGTACGTGTCGTGGTGAGATGTCATATTGATTTTGTCCATGCAACGTAAATCATGAAGAACACTGAGGGTTCTTTCAATGGATAAAAAAATGCCATGTTTTTTCCTTTTCTAGGTGATGTCATCTGTTCCAGTCGCAGTACAGGCACACTGGCCATTGACACGCTTTGCCTCGTTGGCCCACGGTCCCTTAGAGGGACAGGATGTAAAACCACACACAGCAAGTCCGAGTGCCAAATTCCCATTCAGTGCCTATGCCTTTTTTGACTGTCTACTTCCATGTATATTTTAAGCGACCTATTTGCCACTTGTATGAACATGAAACAACCTGCACGTGCAGATCCGCAAACTGAACTTAAATAACTTCACAAGTGGGGAGTGACAATACGGAAGTCAATAATAATACACAAATAATACAAATATTCAAGTAAAGAGCATTTGGTTGGCCTTGGCAACTGGTATGATACACCAAGACTGGCTGACTGTTAGCCAGTTAGCAGCCGGCCGCTAACCAGGGGTTTAAAAAACAAACAAACAAAAAAACAAAAAACGGAATATTCTCATTTGCTGACTCCCACGTCACTCACCAACCCAGGTTCCACGTTTTATAGCCACGCACATTCAAAATAACTAATATAGTGTGGAACAGAAGTCAATTTTTATCGGGTTACTCGAGTATGAAACCATCAGCAGAATAATATTCAATAGCTGCAGCCCTAAACTGGAAACCATTTCACATCAACTATCGTAACAATGAAAATTTCCGAGTGATCCAAATAAAATCTTGAAATCGACGCTGTGGGAAAACGACTATGAATCCTCGTGGGCTACTGTGTTATAGAATGGATAAGCAGTGACTACACGACCGCACAAGGGACCGTGATTGACGTTGACACGTGTTTAAACAGACAGAGCGCATCACCGCGTGACATTATTGTTGCGCTTGTGGACACAGGAAATGTTCGGGCCTTGACTTCAAGTGTGCCGGAATCCAAAAATAACCGCGATTTCCACGCAGTCAGCTGAAGTACGTGGGCTTTAAAAATACACGTTGGGTTTTCAGTCACCCGCGTGGAACCGCTGCAGACAGATTTATAAGAATCAAAGGCTCGCCTGTTGTGACGGAGAGACTTTGCGAGCGGACTTGACACCGATCAGCTGCCGTGTACAATCACGCCTTCTATCACGGATAATGAAATTACGAAAGTGCGCTAAAGGGATTTAGCAGCTCGCTTCCAAGTCACTAGATTGCCATGAAGTGATGCGATCTACAGCCCACGCATCCGCCATATTTTTATAGCGATGTTTGCCCCGTCAGCAGTAAAATTCTGGCCAAAGTAGACAGAAACCTTTACCCGCACCCCCCCTCCCTCGTGTCTTAACGCCAGACATGTCTACACTCCCACATGGACACCTCCCAAAGCTCTGCAGGTGGCGCCCGTTGAGGGACTGCATGAGGATATGACAAGAGCTAGAGCGAACGCGAGCCAACATATCTGGCGCAGCCGTCGGCCAGGTGGTCATTTGTCGGGACATTTGTTGTTCATTAGCAGGTCATTTGCTGCCCAACAGTCCCAGCCGCCCACCGTGGATGCGAGGACAGGGAGGAAGGGTGATTCCGAGGGACAAAAGGCCATCTTGACTCCATTAGGGGCGCATGAAATTGATTCCTAATGGCGTTTTATTTTTTTTTAATGACCGTTGTACAGCGGGGCTCCTTTCAGCGCCCTGCCATTCGGCCCTTTGCGCCCCGAGGGCTTCTTTGTGTAAAACGCAGGAACTGGGCCACGGGCGGAAGCACGCGGGCGGACAAAGGGAGGCGGGATCAGGTTTATTAAAATAGAAAGAAAAGCCTTGGAAGAAGAGTTTGAGGTGTGATGATTCAACCAGACCAGAGACCAAAAAGTCCACGTAAAAATGACAATTAGATGAAAAATAGAGAATGCGACAACGTCAGCAGATTTGTCAAAGCAGAACGCATTGTCGTCTGCCTTGCCGTATACCTCTAGTTTCCATGGAAACAGTTTTTTTGTGGTGGTGGTGGGGTCGGGGGGAGGGTTGTGGATGTTTATAATTGTCAAGAAGTCAAGTCAGTCAGCAGCTTCCTCTAGACC
>NW_017841996.1:0-2389 GCF_001891065.2 Hippocampus comes
GTGGTTCATGTACTCTGGTCTCTGTTTGTTATGCCGAGTTTGTGGCGACGACAGAGGGAGGCGACAAAGTGAGAGGGCTGTACGGTGTGGGTGCTGGAAAAATGCAATAAACGGGTGGCGCTCCCAAGTCGGTTCTAAGACATTATTATTGTTGGTGAGATCTCAGATAGCCTCTAAACTTGGACATTATAATAGTTTGTTAAACTGCAAATAATTTCTTGTGTCAGCCAGAAAAAAATTGTTCTGAATAATTGTTCAAATGCTTATTTGATAGAGTACCAAAGCTAACACAACAGCAGCAACAACTTTTAACAGCTCCCCACTATACCACTAATATTTTCATGATTTCTTTCTTTTTACTCATGACATTAAAGCAACTCTGCCCGAAACCACATCATACCCTTGAGTAATTGGGCCTAACACAGGCAAATAATGATTTATGAGCCATGGAAATTGGCACTTCAGCAAGAGTTGAAAAACTTCTCTCAAAATTCCATATCCCACCTGTGTTCGTGAAGGAAGAAAATGTTGCGTTCTCGTCAGGATCCGTTCAAAGTCGCAAACATTCGCCAAATGTTCTTTATGTTTTTTGTTTTTTTTCGTGTCACAATGTAAATTTGAAGATGTTCGGCAACCGTTTTAATGTTTGTTCTGGTCGCAAGGAAATTTTGAACATGTTTGGAATTTCAAATAGAAAATACATTAAAACTGTTGGCAAACATCTGGAGAACATTTGCCAAACATTTGCAACCTTGAACTAATCCTAATGAGAATGCAACATTCGCTACCTTAGCAAACACTTCCAAACGTTGGCCCCGTTGTGTTCTAGTGGAGCCTCTGGAGTCCCGCAGGGATCAGTACTCAACCCATTTTTGTTCAGTGTCAATATGCTGCCACTTGGAGATATCTAAGAAAAAATGACATTAGCTTTCACTGTTGTATTGATGATGCTCCATAATTAATGCCTTTGGAACTGGTTATTTAAATGCTGCAACAAGGACTCGACAATTGATGTCTGTTAACTTTTTGCTTATTAATTAACCCTGAGAAAAAAATAATGCCGATTATGGGACAGCTGCCTCCCGTACTCGTTTTAGAGTCTCTGGCTGTCATTGTGGTCGTTTCTTATGATGTATATGAGGACTTCTGTATTTTTTTTCCTTTGCATTGCACGCAAATATATCATTTAAAAATGATATACCTCTACACCATATTAGTATTTTGTGTGTACGGTATGTAACAACGGGGCAAGAAGAGCCTCTCCAATCTGCAAATCATGGGCCAATTGTGTGCTCGTCTGTTCATTGTTTTGGTTCCAGTCTGCCCTTGGGTGTGGGTTAAAACTGTTGTCATTTTCTTCTGGCATTTATGCACTGGTTAAAACAAATACAGTTAATGATTGTCGAGCTAAAAATATGGACAAGACTATTTATCCGCCAGCACAGCGGGACAATTCCCATCTGTTGTCAAAAAGAGTGGCACTTGCTGATAATGTCTATAATCAGCCTATTTTATGCTTTCAACAGAGCAGCAGATATGAAGCAGATGGTGAATCTGCAGACGCGATGTGCTCCACATTAATTGACTTCGGCTGTTGTTGGAGGACCGCTGCATCGGAACATTTGTACCCTGGAGGGGCTGTGGATGCCTGCATTGGTTAAGAAGGCTAACTGACATTCTAGGCCCTACAATAAATCATTTTTTTCCCCCCAGACATACGAGGTTAACCAACCATGTCATGTTCTTCCTTGCAATCATCCTCAGACAAGAAGGGCCTTAATATGTAAGGAGAAGCAAGACTGCAAGCGTTGCAGTTCTTTTCAGGCGAGCTGGACGAAAACCTCACCCTCCTCACCAAGCATGCCGCAGCACAGATTTGATCAGCGCCCTTTTGTGAATCATGTTAATAGTCCTGCACACACGGCAAACATAAACACTCCATCCTCTTCACGTGAGTGGTTTGGTGACCATCCAAAAAGTCTTTAAAGAGCTAGGACAAAAGTCATAGCAGGATGGTGCATAGACATTTCCGGTGAAAATGCTCTGCGAGCAGTTTTGTCAGTGGAAGTGCACAGTGGGGAGCTGACAAACATACAGAAAATGTTCTCCTCGGATGCTCATTGAGAGGTTATGGCTGCAATTAGAGCCCCCGGTGGAAATTGAAATAAAGCACCCATTTAAAGCTGTGATCGTTCACAATGCATGCAGGCAGTTTCTGGCCATGATAGCATCTGGAAACGTGTGTGATTCCTTTCCTGGGTATAATTTCACTGGCTTAAAATGGAACATGTCCACTCTGGATGTCCTGAGATGAAGTGGAATCTCATTCCGGGACATCAATTGACCATCTTTGTCAAAATTCCGAAGCAACTCCAGCGTCAAATTTTGC
>NW_017841997.1:0-2375 GCF_001891065.2 Hippocampus comes
TTTTTTTTTTTAAGATTTAACAAAAAGACATCTTAAATGTATACATAGATATTTCTCTCACTTTATCATTTAGCATGAATCAATGAGCCAATTATTTAATGCAATAAATTTCATTTTAAAAATAATGTGAAAAATAAATGCATTTAATTAATACATTTGAAGGCAATTCAGTAAAATAAATGCAACAAATATGACATAATCCTCCCATAAATTTAACTATTTCTTTGCACAAATGAAATGGGTTCATTAAAATGTATGTCTTTTTCTTTTTCTAACTTGATGTTGTATTCACTTATTTAAATAATTGGTTAATATATTGCAAATAATGCAATGAAAAAGTGAGTAGAATAAACAATTTCTTAATTGTTTAAACAAAATAAAAATCTTCGTAAAATGCAATTTTACATGTAGGTCAATTCATTACGTTCTTTAATTTAATATAATGATAAAATAGTCAAATAAGCTCTTTTACATAGAGCATACATTGAACATTTTATATTTATTTTACTAGAAAATAAATTCACAATCATATATTAGATTTAATGTAATTTAAAAAGGAAATATTTATTATTTAAAATAGTTTTTTTTAACAAACAATGAGGTTGTCCATCCTTCCATATTTAAAAATATTAAAGCGGCACCACGAATTTGTTAAGGAGGACGTGTTTCCTCACATGCTGCGATTATATTCATCTTTGATACTTCTTGGTAAAATAAATACAGTTAAACACATTTATATTCATATATTAAAAACTAAATATGAGATCAAAGTTGGTGTGTGCATTTCCTTGGCACAAAAGATACACGCTAATTGCTTAGCATCTTAGCAACAGGTCTTTTCTGCCTTTCCTTCTGACTGGCTCAGCTTTACGGTTCCAGGGCGACAGCGCTACCTGTTGCCTTGGCATACATTTCAAAAACACCCACGCATGTATGGACCCACTGTACATGGTCATGGTCTTGGACCCAGCAGGTGCTCCTGGTTGATATTCAACAGTAGCACCTGACTAGTTATCCTTGTGGGTCTCTCGGTCCCGCTTCCTGGCCAGGCGGGCCTGCCGCATTTCCTCCAGAGTCTTGCGGGGGTCCATGACGAAGGCCAACGCCACGCCGACCGTGCCGTCGCCGTCCTGGCGGGAGAAGCAGAGGAAGGTGGCCCACAGGAAGGCGCAGCAGCCCATGAAGGCCGTGCGCATGTGCAGAGGCAGCAGCGCGAAGTTCAGCAACTGACAACACACACCTTACAATTAGCTTCGCGTTTAGCAACACGCCGGGCACGATGGGGCATGGTTATTTTTAAATACCAACTTGCTGTCGTATCACAATAACTTAATCATCATTGTTAAAAGACATACTGTCAATTAACATTGACTCGTGTATGTTTCATTCCAAATTAACATACCGTCATTGACCAACTACGAGTGCATATTATCATGATTAATGAGCAATAAACTGTCATTTAACAACAACTTGTCTTTGTTTATTGTTATCAGTTCACACACAGACATTTAACAATATCTAGTCCATGTTTGTAATGATTATCAATAAAGCAAACTTTTTTTTTTAATTTTCCAATCATTAAATCACCACGTACTGGAATTTAACAATTTCTCATATGTTTATCACCGTTCAATATGAACACATTGAAATTCAACAACGACTAGTCCAAATGTATTATCATGATTGATTCATATAGTTATTTATAAACCACCAGTGCATGTTTCTTCTGATCATTAATCAGCAATACACTGCTCATTTGACAAGTACTAGTGTCTGGTTGACTTGAGTTGTACTGACGGCGAGCTGTCAGTCATGTTGTGTACATGCGACCTCTGCTAAGGTCATTCATAAATAGAGACACATTCTTGGCAGGCGCATTCTGGTCAATACAAATAAAAAAGGAGGGGGAGTGGGTTGTCGAATATGAAGAATGTAATATGAATAATGAATCATAACGTTTACCTGCATGAAAGGCCAGTACATGAGTCCAGTCTGGAGGAGGAAATACAAAAATAGAAATAATTTTGGATTATCAAGCACATTCGGGGAGTATCAACAAATACAATTCCGCCCTGATTTCAGATACTATGCAGAGGTGTGTGTAATCTGGGTTAACCCCACTGTCGAAGAAGTTGACTTCCCCACGCACCACCGCTCACCTTCCACGTGTTGAAGAACTTTTCCCGCCAGTCTTCAAAGATGTCTTCCTTGCCCTCAAGGAAGCTCACTCCTCAAGGACAAAAGAGAGAAAAAATATACATTTGTGGATATAGTCATGATAGACCAAATTTCATGTGGCTAAATCAAACTATATATATTCCAGGGCTGTATTTTTAATAATGAGCCAAGTTTCATTTTTTTGGTAAATTATCCCA
>NW_017841998.1:0-2413 GCF_001891065.2 Hippocampus comes
AAGTACCAAGACAGTCCTGTGAGAGGCAGCACAGTGCCACAAAGCATCTAGACTGCAAAAGAGTTTAACTACTGATCAAAACAACAGTGGCGCTCAATCTTTTTAGAACAAATATCCTCTCAAAAAGAAGTCTCAGCTGTCTAGCGTTCAAATGCAGTCGCGCAGTACGTCCTAAATACAGGTGACCCATAGGTGTGGCATTGTTGTAACATCCCAAAGGTTATTTGGACACAGTTGACCGACAATACTCAGAGGCATGTATTATTTATTCTCTGTGAAGAACTAATATTACTGCAGCTTACTGAGCACTAACCATCTCCATGTTCATCACTATTTGTGTAATTCTTTGCTTGCTGTTTAGTTTGACAATGACCTCCACTTGGTCATGGCATTGTAAGTGCGGCTGTCTGGAGGGAGGGCCATGAGGCTGCAAGGACTTTGATTAATGATTGCAATTGGGTGGAGCAGAATTTGTGTGCCCACTCGCCCTCGTGCCACCAATGGCTTCATCAATTTGTAGCCATTATCACGTCAATATAGGCCAGAAAAGAGGAAGGAGGGGAATTAGGGGTTAAGGGGCGGGGTTAAAAAGAAAAATGGGGAAAAGAAGACCCCTTCTGCACCATCTGTTGATTGTGAACCAACTAGCTTCACGTGAAGTAACATGGGCATATTGGACCATTAGTCCAATTGTCAGTGTTTGCACGAGACCTCAAGGCTTCCGCGAAGATCCCAAAATATTGTTAGGAAAAGCCTATCACGGGGGCTATGGACCAGTGGTAGGGTGAATGTCTCCCAACCTGAAGGTTGTGAGTTCCATTCTCAACCCTTGTGACCACGTCGAAGAGTTCTTGAACAAGACACGAACCCTAATAAGGAAATGTCAGGAAAAACCTACTTGAACATCTGAACTTTATTTAGGGCTGTTTTCCCATCGACTGAAACTAGGACTTTTCACAAAGGGGCAGGGAATTATGAACAGTTCAAAATAATCAGTGTTAGCACAAAACCTTTAGGCTTCTACTCAGAAGCAAAAAAAACCCCAAAAAACCAACAAAAGTCAGCCTACTAAGAATACCTCAACATTTGAAGGAAACGTTTTTCTTGCGCTAGGTTTAAGGCTTTTGGTGAAGTGGAGGGAATTATGAATATTACGACATAGCGTTAGTGCAACATTTTCAGATTTCTGCAAAGATGCAAACAAATGTCAGAAAGAGCCTACTAGAACATCTAAACTTTGCTTCAATCTTAAGCACTGAGATAGGTGGCAGCTGCGTGTGTTTGAATGTAACACAGCCACGTACCCAGTTAGAAGAGCGCGTCGTCTGTCTCATTTGTTTGCATCACAAAAACCTGACATTGGAACGCGGGTGTGTAGACTTTTAAAATCCTTCCCGCCGTACCGACCTGTGCGCTTAACAACTGCATCCGTTTTTACCAGTGTGTGCGTTCAACACAGCTGGTATGTGCACCTGCATAACAACGATTGCGTGTGATCCCAAGCAGCTGTGAAGCCAACGGCGACAAGCAAATAGCTTCTCACACATCATTAGCGGCTTATCTCCCAACATTAGGCCTTGCAAACGCAGCGTATGTGAACACTCTGAGAACTTAGTGAAAAGTGTAATCCCCCCGCCCCTCCACCTCCGACAGATAAGAGATAAGAGGTGACTCTGAGTAAGACGGAGCGTAGCGGGCTAATCATTTGTCATCAGTGGGTTGAACTTGCCAAATGAGCTCCCGGTTTTCCAGCGTGAGCGGATGAAGCGAAATTGTGGCACAGACGAGACCGTCGAAACAGAAACGGCGCCGACAGAAGGCCGGCAGAAAGCAGACTGAGGGAAGGTGTCATTTAAGGGAAGTGGAGCTCAATTAGGGGGATTGAAATCGCGCCGCCTGCCACCTCCCTCCAGTGTTGGACGAACATATATCAAAGCGGGACAGCCCCTCCTCTAAAGCTGTCTCCTCGCCCTCTGTCACGGCGAGCCAAACTGATTCCCTTCAAATTAACCCCAACGAAGGAGCCCTCCGCCGCATGATTTGGTCCAAGTGTACGCGAAGAATTGTGTCCTCATTTTACTTCACCAAATGACCTTCAATTTTATCCTAGTACGAACCCATAATAAATGACGTGCCTGTTTTTGGAGTTCAGAAAGCCGAGTCTTGATTAGAACAAACATGATAATGCTTTATTTTGCAACTCGGACCTTTCACAAGTTGGAGGAAATTATGAACAGTTCCAAATAACTTTCCGGCTTCCACTAGAAACCACAAAATATTAGTAACTTGGGGAGATTTTTCTTCAGCTGCAACTGAGGACTTAGTCGAGGTGGATGGAAATATGAACGATTCCAAATAAGCAGTGTGAGCACAAAGCCTTAACGCTTCTGCTATAAAGCAAAAAAAAAAAAAA
>NW_017841999.1:0-2349 GCF_001891065.2 Hippocampus comes
CTCTAGTTTTTGAACCTTCTGCTGTGTGTGGTTTGAATCATTATGAGGGACCAAGCCACCTGAATCGTGGCATCCACCTCCACGCGGGCCGCGCCGAGCAAGGTCAGGCACCGCGTGCGTCCCCTTTGTCCAGAGATCAAATAATGAGTGCGGGTTCCGTGGGTGTAAAACATCACTACCAGGTCTGCTGCCAGTGGGGTGAACTGCGCCGACCTCTGAGTCCCAACAATGTTGTTGCTACAGCCGATTTTCAGCATTTAATCCACCTTAGTCTCTTGTTTCACTGATCCAGCATGGTGTCAAAGACAGATTAAATATGTCCAAAAACGTGTTGCTGGAGCAAAGTCTCAGGCAGGGATTAAATAGAAAGAATAACTGCTTCGGATAAAGCGAAATATGTCATCCCTTATGCATTTAGTACAATCATTACAAATGTCATTTGTTTTGAGATGTTTTATTGAAAGAATGTTTATTATTAGAGTTGACCATTGTTCCAAACCATTCTCGCTTTTAGCTCAGCCGACTTCACGAAAGTAAAACATGCTGTTGGCTCAGGCTCGTAGCACATCAAATACGAGTAAACTCCCTTCAGTTTTAAACATTGTGAAACCTCCTTTGCACGTTCTAATCGTATTGCAAGTGTTGCACGGAAGCAACTGCTCCTTCAATTGAACCAAGTTAAACTGCACTCTCGATCGTCTGCCGTGTGTGGACTTCATTTTCGGGTAGGCGGCGAAGGAGACGCCGAAATGGAGCATTGTACTTTTAAGATGCGAAAGATCCCGAGAGAATTTGAAAGTTCGTACCAGTTCCATTCAATTCTCGACATTTGTTGCCCAACCCTATTCGATAATGACGATAAACAATATTTCCACCTGCCTTGATTGTCAGGGATGAATCACATGTTTCTACAGAGTACTAATGGGTTTCCATTTTGATCACCCACTCAAGTTCATAAATATGGTTTTGATGAGCTGCAAAGGCAATGAGTTTGACTGATGTTATTCAGATAGCTGGAACTCAGCCGCGAGTGTGAAAAAGCTTGCCAAAAGGTGCACATCAGTTACTGACATATTGAAGCCAGGATGTAGCTAATCAGTCATTTTAGGACTACAGTAAATTTGGCATATTCCATTGCAGTTATTGCTTCCCAGATGTTAACGATAAGGCATTTTGTCATTTCCAGACAATGACATTTAAACAACCGATCCCGAGAGCATCGTCAATAAGTACATCGACATGCAGAGGGGACCATCCTCGTACCCCTGTAGTTGGCAGGCAGATCTGACTTTGTGTTCAATGAACATGCAGAGCAGTTTAATAGGTGTCACAAACACTGAATCGATAAATGCATTCAAAATAATTGTCTGCACAGCGGAAAGATTTCATATAAATCAAGCTAGCCCTCAACATTTTTGAACAGTCCTCACTTTTTAATCAGCTTCCAAGACCTTCACAGTAAAGTTTGACTGTAAAATGATCCCTTCAGCTTCTCAGCCTCCACCAATTCGCAACTACCAATCATTTTCTTCCCATTTCGATATGCTGAAGCTAATAAAGAGCATCGGTGTCACCTGGCATTGTAGAGTTATACATAAATTAGTTTTTGGCCAAAGACTGGATTCTGTCCATCCGTCCATGCATCTTTGAGAGGTCAGTCCTCATTAGTGTCGCAAGTAAGCTGGAGCCGATCCACTCTGATCCAAGCTTCTGCTGCTGCTGGGTAAATCGTGGACTGGTTGCCAGCCAATCGCAGGGCACACAGACAAGCAACCATTGCCGCTCACGTTCACACCTCTGGATTAGACTAGACGATAGTCTTCAATTATGCAGTAAGCGTAAATTCGGAAGAGTAAACAAATGGAAAGAGCATGCTATGGCTGCATCTCAATTTGTGCGTGGAAGCATATGTCAAGCGCTTGTTAAAAGTAGCACAAGTCTTGTGGCTATACATCTCACAGTATTTTTTCCTCTATAGCCTTGAGTTTGGTTTATAAAGAGGCAGCGCCTTTGAAATTAGTCTTAGATTTCACTTAATTGGCCTCATGACCTCCTGATTCGAGCTTGACCTTCCACATTAGAAGCATTAATTGTAAGGCAACTCCTAAACTGAAAATAATTACCGAACCTTGAAAACAACAGAAGTGTATTATACTGTTGGATGCAATTTGCCGTCAGGTGTTTTGCTCTCTCAAATGAACCTGAAAGACAGTCTGAAAGAAGAGTAACAAGAATGCGGCTCTGGAATATGTTATGTTCTTAGGGCTTGACTGGTTACGTTTAACAGACGGGCAGAAAAGTGTATGACGCAAATGATCAAATTTGTAATTATTTCTCTCCCCTTGCAAG
>NW_017842000.1:0-2400 GCF_001891065.2 Hippocampus comes
TAGCTACAGTGGCATAAGAGCCCCACGTGGGCTGTCACAGGAAATGCAATCTGTCACAGTTCAAGCATTTTTGCAAAGCGAAGTGTGTTAATAAACGTCAGGAACCCAAACAGGACACAACAGGTGACTTGGGAATTGTGAATTATTAAAGAAGGAATGTACAAGTTCCTCAATGCATTAAAAAGTGAAGATGACCTTTTGCATATGCGAGAGGGGAGAAAAAAAAAATCTAACGGGACTGTGCCGTTGCTGCTAAAATTAATTATCTAAACGACGCGGTCACATGTGGAAACCGTCCTCTCAGGTTTTCTAATCACATTTATTCGGGGCAGCAGAACCTGAGAGGTCTTTGTCAGAGCAGATGGCTTCAGCTAATCAAGACATGGCTCGGCGGGGGCTGGGCCAGCCCAAATCTGCCACTAAAATTAGCCTAACCGCGTTACACATTAATATGATCATGTTGGTCAGGTAACGAGATTCGAGATCTTAAATAGGTAAATCCCTCACAAACAGAGTTACGCACCTGCTACCGTATTGACTAGGGCAGAAGAAGTGGGATCTTTCATGCTACTACAACACTACTGGAGCAATAATCCATGCTCCACATCGTCTCCGTTGTTAATAATTTAATTTTTCAGCCGTACTCGTTAATCATTTACCAAGTGGGCTTTTTGAAATTATTGACCGCAGTCACCATGGCCCACACTGCTGTTCACAAGATGACTGTCTATTAAGCGGCCCTTGTTTTGTCATGTCGCGTCTTTTCATTTCATTGTAACTCCTGTGCTGTTCACACCTTGGCATTTCGAGCCCTGAGGTTTTGCGTTAGGGGTGATTACTGCAGAGAAAAATTGGAAATGACCGCCCCTGCAGTGACCATCTCTGGTATTCAGAGCAGCACTGTGTCAGTAACAGATGGAAGTTATAAACAAAAAAAGAAGAAAGAAGAACAGATTTTTTTTCATGGATTTTTAAAGAGGTAAATAACGTTTCTCTTGTAACAAAGTACGGTACATTGGATTTCTTAAGTAAGCGTGACATCCTGCTGTGCCAAAATGCACTATGACAAGGTTGAGCAGTTCTCCAAATAAGAGGCAACGGATGCTTCCTTCAAGCTGTTCATTTATCGTTCAAAGATCACCTTCACTGACAAACGAAAACATCGTAGATTTAAACATCCATATGTTCAACCACACCACATCATTTCTAACGCAAGTCCACGAGCTTAATGTTACAAGACCAGAACATACAATGTAAAACTTCGTCGCTGCTGGGTTGATGGATGGAATAATTGAGAGAATTATTGATTCTAAAAATGCTCAATAGCGACAGCTCTTTGTAGTAGTACTACTTTATACTACTAGTATCTGTGGCGTTACGGGTTATAGTATTCAAAGGCTATTTTTCAGTAATATTGAGGTTGAACTGTACCACCCTAGCAATGATTTTCAAAAGCGGCTGCTGTCTAATTAACAGTATAAACAGTGTAAAACGGTAGTCTAACAGTTTTTCTTACGAAACGAAGTTGACTCGAAAGCCAAATGGCCCGGAGGATTTCACTGCTTATTGTTCTTGTTGTTTCTCGAGATAATTGAGATCCTGCGGGAGCGCGGCGCTCAGAAAAGCGGCCGGGAGGTTGCCGTGTGAGTGTTGGAAGCCAATCCGCGGCTACGCTGCTTTTAGCGTAATGTGACATTTCCTGGGCCGCAGCCAGCACTTTTGGGAGACGCCTTCTAACAAGTGCGCGATGACGCTGGAGTTGGAAAGCTTGGCAAGCGAGTGCGGCCACATGCTACTACAAACACGGGTTTTTGACAGGCGGCTGTAATGAGCGCACGGTGAAAAGAAAAAGCCTCCTCGGCCGTGGCTGCGAGCCAGAGCCAAGTCAGCTGCTTCTGTGTTTACCCCAGGGCCTTGACACGGTGGCCCAGTTAGTACCTAGCAGGTTCCTTACACCGGGTTGGACCTCAGCCAATGCTGTGGCAGAAGGGGAAAGAAAAAAAATATGAACAAGATGCTTTTCAACCACCTGAAGCTAAATTGCTAGCATGCGCGCTTTCGTGAATCATCTTGCATGAATCAGTGAGTTCGTCTATATTCACCTCAGATCTTAGCCCTCTTCTTGGTCTAAAATCACGGTAAATGTCTCACGTTCTTCAGTCTGTCCACAAAACAAATTCAAAATGGCGATGAGCCAAATCTCCTGTTCGTCCTTGCTAATTGTGCATGGCAAAAAGACACCATTTTGTGAGGAATACAACACCGTACACATGGCAATGTTCTGCTGTTTGATTGCCTCCTTACGATGTAAAATTATGAAGATTTATTTGGGCAAGAAAAAGAGGCATAAAAATAAAAGATTACATTTGTAGAATTGAGGAGAGCTTAATGGGGGGGGGG
>NW_017842001.1:0-2501 GCF_001891065.2 Hippocampus comes
TTTTTTTTTCCCAAACGGAGTTGTGGCCAAGAGGCAACACCACAACCCAAGAAATTTCATACAAATTTACAACCAAACACAATCAATACACGGTATAGATAACATATATCAATCTAACTATCGATCTCGTAAAAAGAAGAGGGCCAAGAATAGACCCTTGTGGCACACCCTACACTATAACCTGCGAGACTGAATTTGGCCTCATGTAAACGTGTGAATGTCATTGTTCAGCGCCCTGCTGGAGAAGAGCAAGTTGTGCAACAGTTCCGAACCATTGAGCAGTTTGGCTTTCTCCTGTTGCGCTATGATGATGCTTAGTGAAGGCAATGAAACCAGCACTTCTCTTCTTCACAGGTCAAGTTGAGAGGAGACCCGCCAAGAAGTCTGTAACCATCTCCAAAACATCAGGTGACGCCACATTGTCAACATTGAAGCTCCTTAGGAGGGTTTCAAAGCGTGGGGGGTTAATACAGTATACATGGCTTTGCATGTGCAGCCTGTCATTTGTCGGTGCAGTCTGCAGAACAAACACGGTCTGGAAGAGAGGCAGGGGGGCTAATTTGTGAGCAGCCGGTGGGAAAGCAGCGGAGAGGTTTTGTTCACAGTTAAGACAAAGAGGAAGCAGCCTCACGGGCCTGTTATTACACTCGCTCTCTCTTCATGACACTCTTCGTCTCGGTGGTTTCTCATCAATTATGTGGTGACAGAACCGCGAGACCGCGATCTCTCATTTGAGGTAGACCGAGGACGTGGACCGTCGTCTTCTCCGTGGATGAAATGTACTGAGCGCTGCCGTTTGCCTCCATGTGTCCCAGCGGACGGCGATCCTCACTTTGTGGTGGACTTTCCTGTCAGCAAGACGGCCGTCTGCTTCAACATCAACGGCGAGCCCGGTCGTGTCCTCCGCCTGCTTTCCGATCACAAATTCTCCGGTAGGTAAAAAGACGGCGGGCCACGGTGTCTCAGTGATCGACCGACCTATGATGCAGATTGACAGACAAGACGGGACAATTCAATGCTCATCCGCTGGATGGCGCCAGGCACAATGAACCTGGTGCAATTTGGACCACAGTTGATGTTGCAATACACCAGAGGGGTCTTGCCCTCCTGAGGGCGAAGGTCATATTTGTCAACTACGGCCATGTGAAGCCCTCTGAGACTGTTTATTATGAAGAGCGATAGAAATAAACATGACTCGCTTCGACATGACTTGAGTCTTATGATGAAAGACATAAATTGCATGGAAATGAACAAATGAATACCGCACGTTCGGCAAGTGACGCCGACGGTGCTCATGCGCTTCTTGTGCGTTTGTTCAGGCGTGACGGTGAACGGCAAACTCGTCGGCACGCCGGCCCCGCCGGGTAGTCGCAAGCGTCAGCGCACCTACTTTGGCAGCATCGCCGTGGTGGCCGACCGCCCCCGCCGCACCTACATCGAGGTGACGCCCACCAAGGTCATCCTGGACGGGCCGGACCGCCTGGTACTGCCGTGCCACTCGAGCGCCTCCGTGGAAAGCGGCGCACTGTCGGTGGCGCTCGTCGGCGGCAGCAACGTGACGGTGAGCGTCGGCGGCAACGTCAGCTTGGTGGTCCTGCTGCACCACTACAAGAACCCGGCGCCCTACCAGCGAGACCACTTGGGCTTCTACATCCAAGACAGCCAGGGCCTATCACCGAGCTGCCGTGGCCTTCTGGGTCAGTGGCAACTTGGCCGATTGTACTGAAATGAATTTATGGGCTCATTTTTTGCAGCCGGGGTGGCACCGTTGAAGCTCCAAAAAAATCTTTCTTGATTGTCGGAACAAACTCGCACTCCCAGCTGAGGAAAATTTCACCTGTCCTCTCACCTCTTCACAGGCCAGTTCCTGCATCAAGAGGTGAGCGTGGTGGAAGCAGTTCCCGGTGAGAATCCCTTGTCCGCACTCTTGAAGGTAAAGGGCCGCTCAGTGCCGGTGGTCCGCAAGAGCCGACGCATCCACGGCGGCGCACAGAGCGTGGACTGCTGGTTCGCCAAGAACAACGGCGCCAAACTCCTGGACGGACGCTACGAGGACTACGTCGCGTCACACGTGTTCGACACGGGCGAGGGGCCGCAGGGCAGCAATGCGGCGTGACAGCCCCGCACTGGCACACCAGATCGGCTCGGTCCAGGTACTGTCGAACTTGTGGGAAATTATCTTTGAATAAGACAGGAGAACGGTGGCAACATGCACGAAGGGTATTCCTTCACCATTGACGGAAACAGCAAAAACTGTCCAGTATCCGAGTATTTTCCCTTATCTTTTTCTGTTGGACTGATGGCTCAATTTTTCATGCCTTTGGAACCTTATTTTATACACACTAATCGAATTTGGCAGCCATGCCAACACTCTACTTTGTTACAACAACCTGACGAATATCTTTTTTTCTCACACACTTGAAAAGTGTGAAATATAACTATTCTTTTTGGTCTTTTGCTGTTACGATGCTTTGAATTTCGTCGTTAGAACACCATCATAC
>NW_017842002.1:0-2427 GCF_001891065.2 Hippocampus comes
CCACCCCGTTGGGCTCACCTGCGTCCCCGACAGGTCCTCGCGGTCCTCCAGCTCCATGCGGATGGGGTCGTGAGGAGGCAGCCCCATGGGGTACGCGATCATGACGGCCCCCCGCAGCTGTGCCAGGGCTTCCTTCACCATGGCCATGGTCACGCACACGTTGACTTCCACTTGTTTCTTCCGAGGGGACCGACCACACGCAGTTGCATCGACATCGGGGGTTGGACGCAGTCGCAATTCATGTGCGGACTTACTTTGGAGATGAGGGCCTTCGCCTCGTCCACCGTTTTGAGTAGCACGGCTTTCATTTTCTCATTGGGAGCTGACGCAAAGAAAACACGAGTCCGTCATCCGTCACACAAACCAGTCCAAAAAAACAATTCGGTCCCCAAAGGGGGGAAAAACTGGAAATACAAAATAAATACATGTTAACTTCCGCTACAAATTGTTTAAACAAGTTTGTGCTTCTCCTTCCGGTGAAGCGTGTGCCTTAGCCATCGGGGGAGAGCAGAGGAGGGCGTTATCTTTCCCCAAAATGGTGTTCGGTGTCCTGAAAGTTGAAGAGCTCAAAAACGTCCGTCTGCTCACCATGTCCGTTGCGCCGGCCGATGTCGTCCTTCTTGAAGACGGCGCCCCCGCTGGGCACGCACTTGTCCTCCCACTCATCCTTCAGCTTCAGGTCCACCAGCTGCTCGTCCGTTAGCCCTTGCATGTTAGGCGGCAGCGTGACGCCGTGTTCTGCCAGCTCGGCCATCTCTGCAACCAGAAGCAAGTGCCCTTAAAGGAGACATTTCCCGCTTTTTCAACGGGGGAGCTGCTACCATTCCAAGCCCACCGTGATCAATGAAAATCATTCACTTTTAACACATTTTTTATATTTACATATATGCTGTACAGTGACCATTTAAGTGAATCTAATGAATCGAATCGAATTCATTCAATCTACTGTTGCAATAAAGTGATTTTTAACTTCAATAATTCCATGAGGATTCTTTGAAGTTGAAAGTTTCTTGCCTGCGCAGATTCGGCCAACTTTAAGCCTCCCGTTGAAAATGGCGGTGATGTCGCGCACGAGTACGTCGACTGCCTCTTGCACGCCGGCGCTGAACAGGAAGTGGCTCTCGTCCCCGCGCTTCACGTGCAGAATAACCATCCTGAAAGCAAAATCTTCTCTTGCCCAAAGAAAAAAAAGATAATAACACAGAAAGAGAAAAGAAAATCTACAATGTTGGACACACGGGGTGTGAGGGGGCAAATGCCACGTAAACAACGCATCGTGACGGCCGTCGAGGGCGTGACGAAGGTTCGAGAACGAGCGAAGGGCTAAAGCTAAAAACCCGCTTTCGGTCGCTCGCTCACGTATCGGCTTCGGAGTTCCCAGAAAAAGAACAACAACATTTACACAACTTTATAAGGCCTTGCTAAAACGTTATAAATGTCACATTCCACACTTGTAAGATAAAATCATCCAACCTTTATTTTATTGACGGGTCCACACTGACTTGTACGTAGTGAACGACTGTTATAAATCATGACGTTTTAAAGTTAATTTGCATCCCGACAGACCAGTTGCAATAGAGTAGAGCCATTCATCCGCGATAAAATTAGTTCAATTGGGTTAATAAATGCATATAAGGAATGGAAATAAGGGAATCAATTGAATAAACTCATCGATAACGTCTAATGATTTTTATTAATTTGAAATCATGTGTTCGGCTGACAGAGACATTTTCATGACGCAAAGCGCCCGCAGGTTTGGGCACCGAAAGACCCTTGTGATGTCGCGACCGCGCAGGCACTTTTACGAAGTACACTGAAAGAGGAAGACATTTATAACGGCGTACTGCTCGGGTTACATTCCAAAAGCGATCCAGCGGCATCAACATAGATTTTAGCTCGTTTTAGTGAGGCTAACGTACCTGCTGACGAGCAAAAGACGACCGAAAAGCCGCGGGGTCACTCAAGACGTTCACGTTTGTTGACATCTGGTGACTTAGCAACTCGTGTTTGGGTCGACTCGTATTGGTGGAGCACTTCCGGGTTCTTCTTCGTCGTCGAAGTACAAACCACAGGTCAAAATGGGCGGCGCGGTACTGCTGTCACCCAGTGGCAAATGGTGAAACTGCAGATTAAACTGCTCGCCAAAAGTAAACACAAGCACCATTCGGTTTCAGTTTTATTTTGTTTCATACACACAACATAAACTGCCTTTATACATAAAGGTGCTAGCGGCTGTGCCCTTTAAATATGGAATATTCACGGAGATAAACACGAATTGCTGCTTCATGTTTGAATACATATAGATTATGTTCACGAGCACAGACTCAGTTATTACTATGATTACTAAAAACTCGAGAGGGAGGACACTGACCTCACAAAGGCAGCCAGTTTGTGGCCTGTAAAATCTCAATACGACACAAAAATGCT
>NW_017842003.1:0-2445 GCF_001891065.2 Hippocampus comes
TATATATATATATATATATATATAAAATAAAAAAATTATATATATATATATATATATAAACACTGACACTTGAGATTCATCATTCTCTTACAGTACAGATGCATGCAAGGAAAATGGTTGCAACATAGGAGAACAACACAAAGTGCATACAGACTTACGAATGAAGATTAAATTCAAGTAGCAAATGGAAAAAGACCATTAGCATTAATGGCCTGTTTACATGTGTATAGGAAGAAACATTAGACAAAAGAGCTTTCCGCAAACACTCAAATAATGGGCTGTCACTCTGGCCATCTAAAAATTCCATCGTGCCCACGCTCTTTCAAATATTAAAGATAGGTGATGACAGAGTCACAGTTGGCAGACATTAGGAATGCTTTCCCCCAAACGCCAACCATCTGCTCACTTTGTAGAAACAGTACGTTCACTGTTTGTATTTCTATTACCAAGCAGCACCACGGATTGGTGTTTAGTACAGTTGAGAGGTTCTGTGTTCAGCTCAGGCCTTTCTGTGTGAAGTTATTTGTTTATTCACCCTTTCCTTTGTATGTGTTTTCTCCTGGGGATTCCAGGATTCCTCAAATCTCACATCCCCAAAATATGCATGCCGGATGAACTCAAAAGACAAAAGTGCTCACATGTTGGAAGATGAGTGTGAAGAGTTGTTTGCCTATACGTGGTTCATTGGCAACCAGTCCAGGATGTTCTTTGTCCACCTTCTACTTCACCCAAAAGCAGCAGGAATTGGCTCCATCTCATATGCGATCCTATTTGGATGGATAATATATTGCTATGCCCATCACGAAATCCAGCAAAGGAAAACTGTGCGTTATGGTTGCACAAGTCTTGTCATGATGCTTTTAGTTCATCATGTTCTTCGAGTAAGTCTTCAAGTGTTTTTGCAAAGGCTAAATGAGTTTGTTCATATTTTTTGTTTTTTTGAAGCGTTGGTTTAAATGTTGTCAAAGTTATGTAGATATGTTGTGATTGCAAAATGACTGTCAGGATTGGAACAACAGTCTGGATGCTTCTCTTTGTGTGCGTTTTTGTTGGTCACGTCGTGTCGCCATTGTCTAAAAATAATGAGCTGAGAAAATGTTTGAAACATTTGAAGGTTTACCACAGCAATCTCCATTACTCTGAAATGCATTTGTGTGCTATTTTCCACCACAGAAGGTGTATGTGATAGCATAATAGTTGATGTTGTGTTTTTTCTGAAAATAGATGTCCTTTTGCATTTGACGGTACTTAAGTATAACTTGTACATGCAGGTCTTAAAGGCACCTGGACTTCTCTTCTTCTTGTTCCACATATCATTCGCTTCTTTAAAATGAATTAGCTGAAATGAGAAAGAAGCCTTCTGTAACACATTTCTTCATATCAACCTCTACAAATTTTGGCTTGTCCCAATGTGTTTTATACTTTGATTTAATGTGATTGTCTAAGACTGTGACAGATATAGGTACAAAATCTATCCAGGTGAATTGTTGCATGGTTGAATGCTGGACGCAACAAGAGAATGACACATTTGGATGACCAACTTATGAAGATGGAAGTTGCATGTACTGTGTGTTGTTTTGCTTGGCTCTTCACTCGTTAGAGGTCTTCTTCCTGTGGGTGTCTCTGAACAGCCACTTCGTTGGACAAAGAATGTGTTCTTTGCTGGGAAATGGTTTGAAGTGCACAGAGTCAGTCTCTGGCTTGTAGCTGAAAGTGAATGGCTTTCACCAACCGGGCCTTTTTAGGGTAGAAGAGCATGGCCTGATGATCAATTCCCGCTTAGCTGTTTAGGGATTTGTGTTACATTGCAAAGTGTTGCGCGTGTATTCCATCCATCAGAGATATTACTGTTGGTTACGAGGTTACAACCGTGCTCTTCTCTATGTTCTATTCTAGTTATGTCAGACACAGGTGCTTGCCAGTGCAATATAGTATAAAGAGCCAATCTAAGAAATGTGCCTCATGCAAACTGACTGAGGAAGCCAAAGCTATAAACACAATTGGGCTTGGACAGACTGGCATGGGCTTTTGTCTTTACTTTGTTGCCAGAAAATGCAGTGAGGTTTTGCGGCAATACATAACTCAGTGGTTCCTCCGTGTTGTGCAATGGAAAAAGACCACGGTTGACTCTGAAAAGTCTTTAAGATGTCATTGAAGCGTGTTGTCTCTTATGTGAGCATCTCGCAGCAAAATGAAGGTTTTTCTTGACAAATGGACTGAAGAAAATACGTTGGCATATATTAGTCATCGAGTGGAGTAGTGTGCTTTTATGTCTTCTGGTGGAAGGCTGGAGCCTCGACATTCAATCTCTCCTGACTAATGCTACGCCCCTTTCCAACATCGGGAAGCGGAGTGGTATTAACTTCCTTTTGATCCATCATCAAGTAGCTGTTTCTACTTAGTTAAGTTAAGAGTGCGTGTGCTTTGATGGATATGGCAATTGCT
>NW_017842004.1:0-2432 GCF_001891065.2 Hippocampus comes
TCGGTAAGAATGATGTTGACCTGTAAATTAAAGATAAAACTGTTACATTTACATGTTATGTGCTGCCAGTGTGCACACATGTGACCTTTTACAAGTTGGTGTACCTCAAGGCAACTTTAATGCAAATGAGTGAAGAGGTGCAGAGGGGTAAAATAAACCCCGCTGCAACCATACGATCTCAGCATTCCTTTTTAAATCAACTTGTAGTGCGTCTTGTTAAGATCGTTGATTCAGAGCCAAATGTAATGGGCAGCACAGCTCTTCTGCTTACATAATGTTCTCCTCCCCCCCTTTTCCCATTTCAGTCACAGGTCAGAGGTCATCTATGGAGCAGCTTCCCTTGGAGGTGGAAGCATCTTCAACATCCTGCTTGTGAGCATGCTTCAACTGAAAGGCTGTTGGCCAACAAAGGGGCAAGCAACCTCTCTCCCTCGTGAATGGTGGCACCGTGGTGCTCTTGCTGCCTTATCAACTGAGCTTCAACAGTTCAAGCACACGTGAGCTAAGATTGGAACAGTACAGCTGCGTGGGTGACCTCCCACACCCCCGAGGGCATGTCGTTGTCTTCTAGGTGCATCTTACACACAGAAGAAAAGAAATGGGGTTACAGGGAAATGTTCAACCTCATCCTGAGTCATATTTTGCTGATTTTTCTTTCTCAAAGCCGACTGTGGCCGATTAGAAAGCATAATAGCCTGCAGGTGCTGCTTCCAAGCGTTAAATTTGTGCTGACAGGATTATTGTCACTTGATTTCTTCAAAGAACCAAAATAGATGACGCAGCGTGCATGATGGGCGCCGAAACCCATTTCACTCGCCTACAATTATAGTTCATTTCGCTGACAGAAATGGTTGTGAGTACAAATGGAACTAATATTATTTCTTAGATTTGTCACTTCATGAATGTCATTTGATTATGACAATGAGGTATGTGGGAAATGTCCCTGCGTTTTTTTGTTTTTTTTTTTAATCTACAGTGCACGATGACAACGCGTGCGTGGTCCTCATCGCAGCAGATTCTGATTCCATGTCTTGGAGATTCCACATCTGCTCCGCGTGCGTCATTGCGCAGAAGCACGTCCAGCCCATAAGTGAGGTGGGAATCTGCTGACTGATCACAACCGGTTGTTTTGTCGCTCTTACGTGAGCTCGGATCAGCAGGTGCTGTCTTTAATAGAACTGTCTCCACCGCAAGGACACAGACGAGAAGAGGGATTTCTTCCATTGCGGATGGCGTAAATCAGGACGCAATAAAATATGTGACATCGAAACAATCGGCAGTTTCAGGTACGTTTCATCTTTTACCCTGTGTAAAACTGGCAGTAGCACTTTTTAAATGTGAACCCCCCCCCCTTCCGCTAATTTGAAGACTTTTTTTTAAATTCATGTCGGAGCCGTTTTTTTTATTGTCCTGTGCCGCTTTTCTCTCCAGCGCGCGCATCCGTAGAGCTTGAAGGCTTTTGAAGTCTGCTGAAGATTCTGAACTTTAAAGGACGGGAATGATTTTTTAAAACGTCCTTTCTTCTGAAATAGTTCTGCATAATCGATTATCACTGCCATGATGTAGTTCATACACATTCGTCACCCTGTTTATTCATGCATGTGCCACATCCTGAATTGCCTTTAATTATTCCTCTTCGTGCACCACTGCATAGTATTTGCATCGTATTTGTTGGTGGGAATGTCGGGGGTTAACGGGTTTCGTGTGCTTTTCGATCGGTTTAATGATTTAGGCATGGGGGAGGCGGGGGGATAGTTGGAGGAGAAATAAAATGTTCCAAGTGGGATTCATTGACAAAGCTAAAGCACCCTTTAATTGTGATAAAAAGGTGAAAGTCAGGAATGAAGTACACTGAGAGATTCAAGGTGCTCAGTGCTGTATATGACTCTTAAATAAAGTGTAGTTACAACAGGAATTCAATCAAACTTGTCAGATTTGTGGTTAGTATGTTGGCTCAATGGCACAAATATTTCTGAGATGTTAAAATAACTCATAGCACTTATGCAATGATTCTACAATGCAAAGCCATGCCAAAAATCTCCCTGTTATCTTTACAAAACATTATGTTACATTTCTCTAAGGCCTCCTCTAATTTCACAAAGTATTTGTCAGCTTCCACTCATTGCCTTTTATCTTTGGAACAAACACATAGTGCAGGGCATAGTTACTTGGTACAGCTTTTGTTCACTCATTGGCTCTAAATTGCCAGCTGCCAGCTTTCAGATCTCACAATGCAGGCCAACCATCACAAACCGGGACTGGAGGCTAGAGGAATGTGATTTACATAAATAGAGTTGTGTGGCAAATGGAAGTGTTATCGGAACTCCAGAGCCCCGAATGCTATTGTGTTTCTTTCTTTTAGATGGAGGACCTCAAGTATCGGTGACAGAAATTAAAACTGTTTTTGGTTTATTGATATTTAGCAGGTAGTC
>NW_017842005.1:0-2504 GCF_001891065.2 Hippocampus comes
CGGCGGCGACGGGGCTGCAGGATCGGCACCGATTTCATCACGGCGGCGGTCAAACCCAAATCAACTTTTCATTGTCGGGACGGCATGTGACGTCATCTCCCGACCACATCCGCCCAAAGCGTGTCTCATCGCGCGAATTCAACCCGCGTCGTAACCCTAGCAACTGCCGAAACAACTTGCTCACTTCCAAATGCTGTCCCGTCGTGGGACGCGCCCGTGGAACGGGCATGTGCGGTCGTGGAAGAGGCAATGGCACTTCGTGAAACAAGCGCGATTCCATCTGCTGCGCTTGCGCCTAGTGGCGAGAAACAAGTATCGGAGTGAGAAAGGCAAAGCTTCATCCACGGCGCGCAGTAGTCGGGGGGCCCCCTGCCAAACGGTGACAGTCGCTGTCCAATCGTGAGACTGGCAGGGTGACACAAAAAGAGAGTGGCGGTGCCAAATAGTGAGCTGTACCCTTTTGCCGGCCGATGGATGCGATCCAACAGGAAGTGACGTTTGCCGCCAGCATCTTTGACTCGTCGCCGTCAACATGAGAAATGGCAAGAATGTCAACAAATCGGTGTCCTCTCCCGGCGTGGCATGGCGAGTGCTTGTGTTCCTTGGCACGCCGGTGGCCGAGTGACTTTCCGCACACGAAGGACCGAGGACTGCACCCGATGCCGGGAACCGATCGGCATTCATGTTCCAAAATCGCACGAGTTGCAAAAGTTTAGCATGTCAACTTTTTCCTTTGGCTGCACAACTTGAAGTCGAGCGAATATCTCCTAGCTCACTATTTTGCAGCACCTCTCGCGATTCAGACCCATCGTTTCATGATTCGGCGCGGGCTCTCTCACTATTTGGCTCATTATTGAACACACATTTTCACTCGTCGACACCGCTCGTCTCACTCTTTGGACACATCGGTTGCACTATTTGGCAAGGCTTTGCTCACTATTGGACACGCATGGATCCGTTGCTGGCACTGCCAGTGTCTTCATTCGGCCTCGCCTGTTTCCATCAAGCCCTCCACCGTCTCATGATTTGGTACCGAGCGAACTCAACGAATGCCAGGAACAACTGGAGTTTTTCGGTAGGATCAAAACATTCAGTTTGCCCCCCCAATGAGAGGTGGCGATCAGCCTTCGATGCGCTGCTTGAAATTGCGAGCGCTCGAAGAGTTGTCATGAAGCAAAGTCCCTGCAGAGGGGAGCGAGGCACCATTTTAGATTTCAAGTCATCGACTGTTGCCAGTGGGGAAGGGAGCTCAGCAGGAACCCATCGCTCTAGAATTCCTCGGGTAGCGACGACAATCTCGGAAATATGACGAGGATAACGCGTGAACTGCCAGTCACATCCGAAGAGCTGTTCTGGTGAGATGGCGTCCGTCACTGATCGTCACACCAAATACTGCAGATGGTTATTTTGGCCATCAAAAGCCATCCCCAAATGTTGTTGACCCGCTTTCTCCAATCACACCGACGTTGAGATATTTGTGGGCAAAAATAGGATGGAGGAATATTTGGTGTCACAACTTGTCTTCCAATTTGGACACGCCCCCGTTGACCTATTTGGCACTGCCCGTCTCGCTATTCCCACACATCTTCTTCCACGATTTGTCAGCGACAACCTCAGTGTTTGGCACACCCGTCTTACTATTGGGCGTGCGTGTCCACGCCTGGCTCCACGCTCAAACGTGCGGCGACACGTGCGGCGCGTGCAAGCGCCGGCCGAGGGGAAAACTTGAAAAACCAGAACGCCGGGAGGTGTTTGTGTGCAAGTGTCGTATTCCAAAGCGGAGCTCCACACGGACGGTCTCGCAGCCGGCCGTCCCCCGCGTCCTGTCGTGACTTGACCCTTCCTTTGCTCTCCCTCGCTCGGCTGACAGGAAGTGAGTGGGAAGGCAACAGGAAGCGAGCAGGAAGCGCGCGAGGAGCGATGGCGTCATGAGCGACCCCGGTCTCCTGCACGGTCGGCGCTTCTTTTGCCGGGAATGGGCACTGGACGAGCTGCGGCGCTGCCTGGACGCCCGCCGCGCGGGGCCGGGGCGTCCGACGGGGGTCCTGGTCACGGGTGGCCCGGGCGCCGGTAAAACGGCGCTGTGCGCGGAGGTGGTGCGGCCCGACTCCGAGGCCGGGCGAGCGTCCGGGTTGGCGTCCCGCTGCTTGGCCCGGCACTTCTGCCGGCGAGAGGAGCCCGCTAGCGGCCTGGCGTGGCGCTTTGTGATGGCCCTGGCGGAGCAGCTGAGGGCGTCGCCGCTGCTGCCGCCCGAGTACGGCGCCAGCGTAGGCCGCCGTTCGCCCCCGGATCCGCTCAGCTGTCAGGCAGACCCGCAAGTCGCCTTCCAAAGGTTTGTACGCATCGCCGTGTCGCCGCTGTGGCGAAAGCCTTTCGGGTTTCTGGAGGTATCGGGACTTGGATGGGGGTCAGGGGTCATGGGCGAGGGCTTTATTTCCCGCCCCCATAGTGCAGACGGCAGCCCAATTCTGTTCCCAACGAAGGGAACTGGGACCACCCTTCTC
>NW_017842006.1:0-2451 GCF_001891065.2 Hippocampus comes
TTTTTTTTTTTCTTATACCCTACCACTCGAGGGGCTCCGTACATTAGCACTACTACATCTATACTATATTTATGCATTTGTGACTTCTGTGCTCTTCCAGTGACAAAAAGCACCTAATGTCATTGAGTATAAAGTACACCGGAGATTCTTGTTTCTTTAGGCATCTTGCTAGCAGATTGCAGGTGGGATCTCCGGTTACAATGAGGTTACTGCAACTGCCATCACAGAAAGAAGAAGGTATTCACACCCGCATTATGTTTCAAATACTATTCTGTCATATAATGGGCTTTGTTGATATGTAAATGTGTTTACATTTTCATAGCTTATGATAAAATCCCCCTGGTTTGGGAAGAAGACATACAGATGCGTTCTAAGTTCTTGGACAGAAAGGTAAGAAAAAAATTTCAATTAAAGTAATAACGCCATCCGTACACTTCATCAAGTACACAAGTACAAGGTAACTATATACAAATGCAATAGATTTATTAAAAAATATATGCCTTTACAATCATGAGAACACCCGTGTTGAACACTGAACCCACAAGTTGCAGGGTACGTTCCTGACCCGCCCATAATCGGCTTTCATGTGGCATATTGGCGGCAATGAACTATGTTGAAGTTAGTTGAGAAGTCTAATTTATATGAAAGAAGTGCTTTTCTACCACCTTATGGCTTACATAGGCAATTTTAAACCTTTTGGGGGGGCATTGGTGACTCGGGCATTTTCGCTGGAAGACATGTTTTAGTCCTTATCCCCCCGTGACTTGTGGGGGAATGCAAAAGAGCTAAATAAGGAATCCAAATGATTATCAACAGCGCCATTGTACTGTTATACGTCTATTGCTAAATTACTGTACCTCCCTGACTCTCACTATCAAAATGGACTCTTTCAAAAGGTTAGTTACAGTATTTTCTACAGATCTTGTGTTGAGACTTACTAAACCATGACAGCATTCTGGCCAGTGAGTGTACCTGTATTCTGGATAATTCTGTACATCTGAGTGTGCCTTGTTAATTCCTCCAAATAGATTTGAACATGGTATGTGTTTGTGGCATTGTTGCAGGAGGAGTTGAAAGCTGACCATGCGTCATATTTAAGAGCGCACCCAGAGATCCGCGCACTCATATCTGACTTCCTGCAATTTTTGCTCCTCAAAAAACCAAATGATGTCTTCCAGTTTGCCAGAGAATACTTCCTCCCCTTCACCTCAAACACAAGCCTAGATACCTGATTACGTTGATATCTCACATTTTCACAATCACAAGTTTATATAACAGCTGTTCATTCATCAACACTGGCTACCTTTATTTTATGTTAGTGACATATGGCATTAGTGTGTGTGATCAAAAGAAAATGTGTTTCTCAGTGTGACATTGCATGCGATTGGGTGGCGACCAATCCAGGATATAGCTTGCTTCTCACACAAAGTCAGATCGGATAGGCCCCAGCACTCCATTCACCCTTATGAAAATAAGTGCTATAACAAATGATACATTTGGGCAGAGTTGAATGGACAGCACACCTTTCAAAATAGGAACGCATTCAAGAAAATGTCATTGAAGACAAGAAGAATCACCAGAAGGAATTAATTGATAAATGTGCCACGGAAGGGATTACAAGTGACAGATCTTTGGAAAGAACGAAGAATAAAAATATTATGTTGTAAAATACTGCAAAATACAAATTAAATGTCATTAATATGCTGTATTATCCACACTGGAAATAAGTGTACGATTTTATGTTTTTTCAATGCATGTTCTGTATTGCTGTTGAATAAACATAGCTAAACACTTCTCACTAGTGGGTAGCGATAATTTACCTAAACACATTTGACAGCCACCATTAAACACCGACAGATCGGGTTTGTGAATGTTGACTATGTAACTTAGTTTTGAGATGAATATTAAAGATACAGTGAGTTTGTTGATTATTTATTGCTTCAGAGTCGTGTACGTTTGGTACATTCGGTCTCGAACCTACACTCCAGTACAGTAGGTGGCAGTAACGCACCTTGTTCGTCAGATGCAACCGACAAAACAAAAGTAAGAACTTCAGCAATAAACTCCCCGGTACAGTATCGAGGCCTAATTGATCAGATAAGTTTTTAAAAAGTAACATTTTTTTGATACTGAGTCGCCACTGTACCTATAAAGAAGTGTGTGAGTTTTCTCTACTGGGCTCCAAAAGACAACCGTCCCAACAGCGGTAAGTTTTGGCCTCTGAAGTCGATTGGACTGTCTTACCTGAATAAAAGTGTTTTGCTTTTTTGTCATTCGGCGTTAACGTTACTTTTGTTGTAGTAACGAGAAAATAATCGTGTATCATTTCAAAATCTTGAACGTAGTTTGGCTTTTGCAATACTTTTTGTTGACTTCACGCCGTTTCGGGAAGACGAAGTCAAACCAGCAACTCCATCGACTGTCATTAATCTGCGTGTATACGCTGTCGGA
>NW_017842007.1:0-2507 GCF_001891065.2 Hippocampus comes
GAACACAATCAAAAGCAATATATTAATCCAATGAGTTGTGGCATGATATATCTCCAAGGAGCAACCAAATGAGACATTCACAAAATTGCTTCACTTTGCCACACCCAATATGTCTGTGGTGTCAAAAATACTCAAGGACTGCACAAATACAGTATGCTAGCATCTAATAAATAAGTCCCAATCTGAATGAATGCCTGAATAAACTTGCAGGTTTTTTTTATTTTTATTTTTTTATGTGAAACATATTTTAAAAATACATCAAACAAGCTATTGCTAAGCTCTATTAAATTCTGCCTTTACAACCAGGAAGCAATTGATACAGATGTGCCTCGTTCAGTGGCACCTCAGCCAGTTGTAGAAAACTGTTGTGATAGCTAATTGGCAGTAACTGCCCCATTTTCCCGATTGTATTGAATAGCTACTCTGAAATCAGTAAATCGACATGCGAAAAGTTCTGCAAAATAATCTTGAACTGTCTTCCTCAGGCTCCATCTTATCACCTCATTTTGGAGGGCATCCTCATTTTATGGATAATCAGGCTTCTCTTCTCTAAAACGTACAGGCTCCATGAGACGAATAAACTGACTGAAAAGGTAACACATGCGTGTACATGTGTATGCGTGCAATCACATGTCACTCGACTACTCTTCTTTGAACTTTGGGTTCATTCTTTGTTGCTCTTAACAGGAAAAGGAAGATCTTATTGAGGAGTGGCAGCCTGAACCTCTTGCTCCTACGATTTCCAAAGATTCACCCTACATTACCTACGATGTTGTCACAGGGTAAAAAATTAGCCAGCTGAGACTTGATGCTATAAGCGATTCTATTCTTTGTAATTGGGCTCTTTGCACACAATGCCGTGATTTCATATCACTTCATATCAGGATAAAGGTTTTCCCCTTTTTAGTTGGGCGAAATGATCATAGCCTCACATAAATAACTAATAAATAATTTTGCCTGAGGCAACCCTTTGATGCTCTGTACCAAGGTTCATTTGAAGTCCAAACTTTAAAGCCATGTTTCTCCCTCCGACTTTTGGTAGATTTTCAAATTGTATGTCTGTTTCATTCCATTTGTGTTTTGATTTAGTGGATGATTGATTTCGAATGTTGAGTATGCTGCGATAACATGATACTGCAATTGCAATATGTTTTTCATCTTGGGTTTTTTGTTTTGTTTTGTTTTTAACCACATGTAAATTATCTCTTTTTTGATATTTTCTTGTCATATTTTATTCCACATCTTGAATGACAGACCTCCCAGCCACAAAATCATAATCAATGGAAAAGAGTGCATTAACTTTGCATCATTTAACTTCCTGGGTCTCCTGGACAATGAACGAGTCAAGGTCAGTGTTTCAACTACGTTCATCCTTGTCAAACTACATTCTTGTCATACTCAAGATTGGAGCACAAGTTTTCTGTTGGGTAAAATAACGTTCAGTTAATCATGTCTAATTACATGACATTTTATTATTGCAGCAAAAGGCACTGTCATCCTTGAAGAAATATGGAGTCGGAACATGTGGTCCTAGAGGATTCTATGGAACATTTGGTACGTGATATATATATATTTTTTCTTGCTAATTCTTTTGTTATTGTGTTCTAAAGCCCAGCAAAGTGTAAGATGCCCATTTGTGTGCTATGGTTGTCCTTGTGAAATTGAAGTGAGCTCCCAGCCACTGTTTTCAAACAACCCGGTTTCAACTTTCAGAGGTTATTGTATCAATCTAGTTGACTGAAATCGCTCCGGTTTATTAACTTCCAGGGACGATTTCTCAATAGCGATGCAAACGTCCTTCTGGAAATGGTTTTGGTAGTTTGTCATTAGTTCGTCGTCATTTGTGCATGGTTTTTCTGTCTATATGTTTCAAATATCTTAACTCCACTCTCGAGGACTACATACAATAATCTGCTTCAATTTTATTGTTAAGATTATATTCTATGAGTTCGGTACTGAGCTGCACAGATATTTTGTTGTTTGTTGTCAAGAAACAAATCCACAGTGCCTTGATAAAGTATTTTACCTTTGAATCACAAACTAGAATTTACAGTATTTTGAGATTTTATGCAACAGACGATCACAAAGTCGCACAGAATTGTAAAGTGAAATGAAAATGACATATTGTTTTCTAAACTTTACGCAAATATCAATCTGAAACAATTGTGCATTTGTGTTCAGCTGCACAAGTGCATGCGTGGACACGCAAGCAGGACCGAGGCCCTTGAGGACTGAGTTTGGATGCTGATTTAATGCTTTTCAACAGCAGAAAGCCTTCTTTTCCTCTTTTTTCCCTGTTATACATGAAAACCGTGACTCTTAATAATATGGAACAATCTGCTTCAGTAGTTTTCCCTCACTTAAGGTTAACTCGGAAAAGAATTATCAAACCTATTTGAGATTGATGTCAGTTTTGGGAAGAGATGGGAGAAATGACAAAACTCAAACTCTAGAACTTAAAAATTCTATATGCATAATTTTATAAAATGGTGTCAACACTTTTTTTT
>NW_017842008.1:0-2505 GCF_001891065.2 Hippocampus comes
CATTTATCACTATACTCTCATACTCCTAATCAATATTCTGTTACATTGCACTGAATCTAATATGTTAAAAAATATATCACATTTAAGCAATTTACCAACTTCAGTCTGATTGCCATTTCTGAATAAAATTTGCTGTTGACCAGCGTAATCATAAGTGGGAATTGGAATCCTCCATGAAATTGCTTTTGAATACAGAGAGAACACAGAATCTTAATTGTCAAACTCGTGTCTAACTTTGACAATTAAGATTCAGTGTTAGACATGAGTTATTGCAGTAAATACCTCACATCATATCATCGAACGTGAGCAGGCCTAAGAGCAATTTGAATGGATGATCAGAAGATGCTGTTGTCTTCTGCCGTTGTTGCCAGTGACAGTACTGTATCCCAATCCGATTTTAATACAACTTTCATTAAGAACACGCAAGCTTTTATAAGCTTGGTCTTGTAACAAATCAATATAATAATAGATGAAGTGAAAAAGGGAGCGAGGAATTCAAAAAAATAATTCGCTCCGGTAACCAGTGAGACGTTTCGGTCACGTGGACACATACCAGAACGCCAGCGACGAGAGTGGGTGCGCTGTCACGTGACTTGGAAGCCAAAGAAAGTGGACACAGATCGCGTGTCCGACGCTCGCTTCACAAATCACGAATAAACTCAAATTTGGGGGTGGGGGGGATGGTGTGAGTTACAACTGGGAAAAGTGCAAAATAACGATCCCTTCACTCCCAAACGTGGTCAGTGTTTGTGTGTTGCCTGCTGCACCCCTGCTTGATGACGTCGGCGTCCGCATTCCTTAACGTTGTGTGTTCGGCACTGATTTTAAACTGCCGGAGTTCGTCAAATTTCGACACTTTAACAACGCAGCGAGCCGGAAGACGCAGGCGGCGGACAAACTGAACTGGCGGCTGAGTTTTGTCTTTTCTCTTCTGGACGCTGACGGGGTAAACGTGTCACTTTTTCTTGGAGGGGAAAACATCAAAATTGTAAGTCGTCTGGCTAGCTAAAAGTTTGACTGCTCGGAAGCGCGAGACTGACTGTCGCTTCAACGTCATCATGTTGGGAATATTTAAATAGTCAGAAATTGATTTGTTGTTGAGAACTGCTCCTTTCATTATGGTTGTTCGCGTTTATAACCATGCCTTGCTAGTAAAGTTGAAGTTTCGTTGTTTTAACTGTTTATCACAACCAGATGTTTGAAGTCACGTGAGTTCACTTTACCCTGGCACCACTCAAACTCTTGTGTTCTTGTACAAGTATTCATTCAACTTCTGGTGACTAATTCAAAGTAAAATAGACTCTGAAATCGACTTTAGTACAACCTTAATGAATTTCCCTGTCGGTGTGTGTGTAAAATTTAAAAGATTTACATTAGAGGAGCATAGCTCTTGTAAAGACGATTCCAGTCAAGTGGTATTTTTGTTCTGAGATATGTTTGCGAATCTTTAAAACTAGTGAAAAAGCACACATTTCTGGCCATCGTTTTAATGCAAAGACAATACGGGCTGAGACAAAATAATGGTCAAGAGCAGAAGAGTTTGCAAGATGGTGGTCAGATGATGTGTGGTTTAATTTGGCACTCAAGCATACATAGATAAAAACGAATTGAGAAAATCGAGAATGAACAAACACTCCGTAAGATGTTAAAATAAATAGGAAGGAATAAATATGGCGCAGTTAAGTGGCATTTGTCATTTGTAAAATTCATGAAATTACTGTAGGAAGCGATGGAAAATTTGACCAATTTTTGTCACTTTTGATGGAAATAAAAAAATATACAATACGTAAGTATAAGGAATAGGAAGTACAGATGTTTTCAAGAATAAAAGTGAAAAGTCGTCAGAAAAATAAACACTCAACGTATGGAGACCAGAAAAATCAGTACAGTAACAAAGTACTTGTACATGCAGCTGAACAATCCTCTTTGAGATTGAACAACAGTTTCAACACAGAAGGATTTGGCCACGGCAATGAACTGAGAGAACAACAGCTCCATAGCCAGAAGAAAATGACTTATCAGTGAGACGAATGGCTCCAATTTTCTCTGGAGCATAAAGATTGGATTCTGTTATAATAGGAAAAGGTCACATGGTCTGATGAGTTCCAGGCGATGGATTCATTTGGCTTGGAGGTTGACGTGATTCAGCTGTTTTGTACAACTTGTACATGCCCTAAGATATGAGCTTTGTTCAGTTGGCCACATTTAACAATGGTGCTGCACAAAGTGGATGTCAGCTGACGACTTGAATGAGATGGAGTTGAGTCGGTCACAATCCAGGCCCTCAAACCAACAGTGTTGTTACCTCACATTCAGAACAATGTGAAAATGGACAAAAATAAATCTGATGACATGGCATAATTGAAACAATGGTGTTCAAATGTGGAGGAAAATTAACAGCAGCACCACATGTGACTTTTTCTTCTTGCTTAGTTTTGGAGCTGACTTTTTTTTTTGAATGAAAAAGTGATAAAGTATCAGTGAGGCCAACAAAGGAAAAAAAAA
>NW_017842009.1:0-2517 GCF_001891065.2 Hippocampus comes
CAGAGAAATCTGCCAAAGACACAGCCCCATTCTGTGTGAGGTTCAGGTGTGTCACATGCGTTGCATGGTGTGTTAAGTGGTGAGACGCTAACATGGTTGGTGGTTGTAGCCCACGGATCTGTCCTTAGGGTCACCGCTGAGTTTGAAGAGCGTGTATTATTAGAGAACATGATGAGTGGAGGGGCGCATGTGGTAAATTGTTGGGCCTTCTTAATTAACTGCTGGGAGGAGCAATTAATGTTCAGAAGATGTGCCAAATTTAAGATGACTTTCATTGTACGACGGCAATCGAACAAACTATGAGCGGTCCAGCAAGGTTTTGCATTCAGGATGTGATCACACAATGCACTGCGCCTCAATGGCGTGGTGTACAAGTAACAACTGATAAGGTGATTACTTAAAACTGTTCAGGCTCAAGAGGATAAAAGTGTTCCAGGTACTCAAGCACCTTTAGGGGACAAAACGCGTTGACCAAAGCCTGTGTGAGCACATGTGATGGGAGCTAATAACTCTGCTCTTGTCAACCACATGCGCCTCACACAACAATAAAAGTGTCCAACGGGGACTTAATTGTGTTTGTAATATGCGGGCCCCTAATGATGGCTACCGCTAAAACCATTAACCACGGTGGTGACTCAACTGCTGGGCTGAGGCACCAGGCCACCAACTGAATGAATGTTTGATAAAATAATACAAGTTGCGGATTAACAAGCGTAAACTCGGGCATCGTGCTAATAAAAGACATCTATTGTTTAAAGGCGCCAGGTTGATGAGGTGTTCAGGCATGCATAAGCGTGCATAATGAAACTGGTATGAATTATTAATGTGTTGATTATTTAGACTCATCTATCAAAATGATAATGAAGGCTGCACCTAAACACCAATTGAGCTCTTTGCGTAATTACAGTATTTAGTTGTATTTAACCAAAATGAAGAGCAAAGCAATGATCTATCTTTGTGATTACGCTGGTACTTATTAGTTTGTTATTCTCCAAAGTCTCAGCCTGCTTGTTCGCTATTTTTTGCAAATATACTTTTTGGGTGTTGATTTTTTTTTCCTATTGCCCTTAAAGTTGCAGAAACATCCAAATTTCATCATGCATGACATCACGTGTCACTTCAGTTCTGTGATCATCAAAAGAATGAACCGTGGGTGTGTTTGTCAGTTTAGGTATGTATTTTTTTGAATAGCTTTTATGCCACACATGTCAAGTGAAGTAATGTTGTTCTGATATTTTTCAGCGGTTTTCTTCTTTTTAATACACTTGTGTGACAATTCCGAATGTTAGTTGTGTTAGGAGTGGTACGATAGCAGCGGTGTTAAACTAAAACTTTACTTCTGTGTGAGCTCCTCGCAATGATCATCAGGGCCAACTGGGTCAGAGCCAGCTGATCAATATACACACGTAAATAAAATGTTCTGTAAGACAATATTGACTTGAATAACTTGAAACTGACAAGACTTTGCCAAAATGACTATTAACATGCCACACGTTTCTGGGAGAAGGTTCTTGGGACTGATGTGTTATAATCTGGAGTCACATCAGCTTGATGTTTACAAAAACAAAACTGAAACATAAAGAGAAAAGAAAAAACACACGGTACGTACTGTGAGCAATGGAGGGGGCTTGGTTCTGCTTTGGGGCTGCTTTGCTCTGTCCAGCACTAGGTATCTTTAATTTATGCACCTTGTGATAAAAGAAAGATGAAAAAGACAAAAATGAATACAGACTATCAAATACTCAACACGTTTCAATCAAGTCTCCACAATTGAACATTTCTTGAAAAGTTTCACGTCACCAATGCCATCCAAGTTGAGCAGGAGAAGGCTTGACACATATGGGCTTTTTTTCGGCTGTGGAACCTCCGGTAGATTCTCGACTGCGTATGTAGACACACTTTGCCCTGAGCCAGTTTGTTAGGCTCAAGTGTGACGTGAGGTTCTCCGAGTACGTATGCAAGTAAGGTTAATGGCATCATTAGAAGTATATTAAGGGGTCAGGTTTGGTCGTCGTCTCCGACTTCAATAGGGCTAATTTTGTCAGTATTATCCTAATAGCTATGCCCTCTTTCTAAACGTGGCAAATAAATCACCAGTGAAGGAGTTGTTAATAACTAAATGGCAGTCAACTGCCTCCTTTCGCTGTTCCTATTTGTCAACGTAAACACCTTCTGCCATTAAATGCAAATGGCCGCTTGTCAGAAATCCAAAGTCTCTCGGACCTGGCCACTTCATCTTCACTATTACACGATGGCCTGACCATATACCGTATGTTCCATTTGGTATAATTGTGAGGCTGTATAATGTGGTCAAATGATGATGGATATATCGGGTCTAGGCTGCACTTACTGATTCTCATTCAAGTTTCCTCATGTTTATTTATTTATTTGCAATTTAACATCAATAAGGTTTGGGCTTTCAAAATTTAATGCAGAAATCCATAATCGTTTCAGCCACTTCAATATATAATATAAAATTGCACGGCACCTTGTTTTTTCTGAAAAAAAAAAAAAAAA
>NW_017842010.1:0-2535 GCF_001891065.2 Hippocampus comes
AGTTTCTTGATCCCATCGAGATGGTGATTGCTGACAACCAGAATAAGCCAACCATTATCGGTTAATTACATTTTAAGAACCCACCTCGTTAATGAAGCGCTGGAGGTTCTTAAAATCTCCCGAGCTGTCGAACAAGCCGTGCACGATGATCACCGGCTTGAAGGCGACCGCGGCAGCCCACAGACACGCACCGAGCAGCGGCCACAGGAGGCGGGCTGCCCCGCCGTTACTTTCCCTTTTCCCGATTATCGAATCGGTCACAAATCCTTTCATCATATCAATAAATGGTCGGAATAAATCCGTGCGCTATTAAAATTGAGAGGGCTTAAAAAATAATAAAAACAATCATCATCATAAAAGTTGAAATTCGCTCCATTCCCGGCTCCCTCAGCCCTGAGAAGTACGACGGGACTTCCACATAGTTTTTTTCAACCGACATATGATGTAATAAATAAAAATCCCTTCAAAATTTACAGTTCGATGATTCGGTGGTAAACAACGCCGCGAGGCTGCAGCCCAGCGAGCACGAAATGTTGTTTATTTGTTCCGGTCTAAATTCACACGTCACGTTACGCTAAAACGTCACTTCCTGTTTGGATCCGGGGCGGAAGTCCTCGCGTTTTAAGAGCTTTAAAGCTTTTAATCGAAAGATGTTGTGGTTTAACTACTTAGTACACAAACTGTCATGTAATTTGTCGTAAACGCTTTGTTTTACTGGTTGATGTTTTAATGGAGTAATCATTCGCAGTACAGCTTGTCAAGAAACGGATAGATCAGATGATCGATCACAATTGTGGCATGGCGATTACTACATCATACCCTCAACGTCTTAGTCGTCTGCTGTGAATACTGTTCAGAACTTTGAGTTGGATGAGTTTGTAAAACTTGGAAGTTTGGTCTAGACGAATTTGAGAGCCCTGACCAAACTCCCATCAAATACTTTGATGAACTACAACAGGGACTGTGGGTCAAACGACGATCACCTCAATAATGAGCAATAACTTGAGCTTTATTAACCAAATAAGCAAGGTGTGGACAAACATGCCCAACACAGTGGGCCACACTAGTATAATTCAAGGAACAGCACCATTTGTTACCATCAACATGTCTTTTCCAAATTTTGGTCCTTCACAACCACACCAAATGACCTACAAAATCTGTATTGACGGTGGTTACAGCGAATCTTCCTGTATATACAAACGCTATAGCGGTAATTAATGCTGAAGTGTCGACATGATTTCTTTTCGCGTAAAGTGAAATGTGTCCACCTGTGAAGGTGAAAAATACACAAATAAAAAATCTACAATAGCCCTTCATAAACACTTTTGTAAGTTTGCTGTATGAATGAAGAGGAGTGAAAACTGGAATGCTCTTAGTCTGCCGCAGCTCTACACAGTAGGCTCCAGTAGCTCGTGCAGTTGGCATAGCGTCTCCCTCACGGCGACGCCCAGCGTTTCTGCATTTGTCTCCTCGCAGCAGTTGAAGGCAGTTATCGAAAAGTGGACGTGGTCAGACTGTGGGTTGTAACATATGGCGTAACCATCAGGGACCAGGGGACCGAAACACATCACGCTGTCTGTGTTTGCGGGCACCTAAGGGGGAAAAGACAGTGACCGTGACCATCGCGTCATCATAAGTTTATCACCTCCTATGCCTTAAATGATTGTACATTCCCCCAAAATACATTAACAACCCGATAACTTGGATAAGTCATGCTAGCAATGTACTGTAGCAGCCGAGATATACTCTGGACTGGTTACTTGTCAACCGCATGGCAAGCAATCAAAAATACTTTGACAAACATGTCCGCACCTGCCCCGTTCGGAGTTTCCAATGAGTAGCCAGACCATAGGCAGTATCCATGAAGATTTTGGGCACGCTCAGTCCTTCTTCGATGGCCTGTAACTTGAGCCCCAGCAGGTGGCGGTCAATGCCGTGTCCTTTAAGTACCTGCAATAGAGTCCAAGTAGGGAAATTTTGCAAGTCACAGATGCAGAAGTGCAACCTTGACCTAAAGGTCGAATTTGGTCCGTGCCCAAGCTCGTAACTTAAGTCAGTTGATGTGAGTGTTCTCATTTTGTGTGTTTGACCATTTTACCTGACCAATGACTCACTTAAAGTGGATTGGCGAATGTGGTATGGCATTCATAAATAATAATAATGGCTCCAAACCCCATAAATTAGGCCACTTGTACGTCAGTGTACCACTGTATTAGAATTATCATTGATTGACTATTTTTCAATAGCTTGGTTACCTGGTTCGTCAGAGCAGAGTAGGCGTCAATAGCTTCTGTCAACAGCTGGAGCTTGGCTTCACGCTGCAGCGCAAGACAAAAGAAGCGAAAAATGCCCTCATGACAATCCGAACAGTTTTCCCACAAGAGAAGCGTTTGAAATGAAACACGCCCCGTTTGCTCACCGACACGGACGGATCGACGAAGGCGAGGATGAATTTCAGCATCTGGCTCGAAGGTGAACGGATGTAATCGGTCCTTCCTTTCCGAAACATCCTCTGAGAGGCGATGTCGCAGGTGG
>NW_017842011.1:0-2540 GCF_001891065.2 Hippocampus comes
AAAAAAAACACGCATAGCCAGCTTGGGTGAGCAGGGAAGTTGCTCCAGCACAGTGATGTTTTTCTCAGCCAGGAACTGTTGGATGCTCAGGGCATATTGTGAGCAGAAATGTTATAATGGCAAAGCAACCACGGGTCATCCAACAACTTTCGCCTCTTCTAGCGAACTGTCAAAGTATCTTTTTGTCGAAGCATGTTTTTGTTGTATGTACTGGGTGAACATTATTTATGCATGTTTGAAAACAGTTTCTCACTCAATAGCACAAGAAAGTCTGTCCAAGGTTTTGCCTGGTAGTGTTTGTTTATATGTATGATTAAATGTATGTACAGTACATTTGTACAAATGCATAGTTATGGCTACACTATGTATGTAAAGTTCAATTTCCACTCAGAAAAGGTGTGGAAGACGGAATAGAGACAATAGATGGATAAACGGATGGATATTTACCTCCCAGGTAAACTCAGTTCATCCACTAGGTGTCAGTGTTGTATTTTCTTTCCTGTAGCTGCTTTCAATGGAGAAAGAGAAAGCTGCTTAATCGGTGAGTGAATGAGTGAAGTTACTGCATCGTGTGACATTTAAATTTACATTGTCATTCAACCACTTTTCAAAGGCTGGTTTGATTTCTCTTTACATAATGTGTGTGAGGGTTATAGTGTGGATGGTTGTCTGATGTATACACTCTTTGATTGATTGGTGACAAGTCCTGGGTACAAACTGACTATTGTTCACAGTCAGTTGGGATAGGATTCATCTCCCTATGATCCTAAATACTTCGGAAAAGCAGTATTGAAAATAAGTTGCACTGAGGTTGCACTGAAAAAAACTGTAAGTTAAGTTCCAGCCAGATGCTGATGCATAAGCGACCTCAATGGCTACTTTGTGCCCCCAAGAAGCATGAATATACATATGTTTTTGTTTCACATATGAAATAAATGAAAGAGGTGACACAAACATCACAATTCTGCATCCACTATAAAAGGGTATCAGTAGTAATCAAGCACGGGTGACACCATGGTCATAGGAGTGGGAAGCGCCAAAGCAAATTCTGCTCAGGGCCCCAAAAATGTTTGCGCCTCCACTGGTTGGGGCTAAAGACCACAGTGTTCTCTGGCCCATTAGGCAGTCCAGATGAAAGGACATGATAACACATGAGTGGCAGCTCTGTGGCAGCTGTGTGCTTGCTCCCAACTCCCCCGCCGTCATCCTAGCAACAATCCTATCCGAGCCCTGCTCCATTCACAGAGCGAGGCGCATGTTAGTGTGACAGCTGTCCGAGTCCTTCTTGTCCTCACCTCTTCCTCCTTCACAGCTTTGCATATCCTTTTGTCAAGAGCAGAACCTACTGTCTCTTTAAATTTACCAGTCCTGAAAATGCTCCACATCTTCATCGGAGGAATGCATTTGTGTAATGATTCATTTGAAATGTGACTCTTCAGACATTTTGGCCAGAAACTCAAGATGATCTCAGCAAGCACATGCGCTTAATGTGCTTGATAGATTATACTGTCCATCAGGCGTCACTAACGTGATGCCAGCAGACACCAGGTGGCATCCAAGGGGCACATGAGTAGCCCGTGGGCCTGTGTCATAAATAGCTCACCGGTGATGGGACATTGTGATTTCCTAGGAATGGTGTCGAAATTATCATTTGAAAACGTGAACACTGGTAGAGATTTATAGAGGCAAAACTGTAGCATATTGATATTTGTCTGTTTTCCTATTTATCGTAAGAAATCATGAACGTGATCAGTGTTTTCACATGAAAGAATGTCATTAAATATTTAGAATGACATATAATAATAGCAACATTATTAATGGTCAAATGAGCAGGTGCGGCTAATGAGTACAAAAGGAGTATAACACAACTCCACAGACTCAGTCGGTCATACACATGGCAATTGCACTGGTTTGCTCCAATATTGTTATTCTGGCTCAACTTCATTTTACAAAGCTGTGTCCAAATGTTCATGAAGCATATTTATATTTGCGAATCAGTGTGTTCCATTGTATACACTCTTGTATTCTTACATGTGTAACATGGTACTCATTAGTTTTGTTAGCAATTCATTAATTAATGCCGGCTGGCATATTTACAGCACATGTTTATTTTACTATCCGCAATCTTTTTGTGTTTCTAGTTTATGACAGTCAGCAATGAGGCTCTTTTACGAAAGGATAAATGCTTCCCCCAGGGGCTGTAACTGCTCTGCGGGAGTCTTTCCCGTAAATGGACAATGTTTCTGTCTAATTGCAACCATAGAATACCCATGCCCTGCACATGTACAGAATGATCTTCAAAACCCTTTCCAATCGGTGTCACGATTCAGTAGAACACAGATTTAGCCTAACCTACCGAATGACATTGTGATTCAACTTCAAACCAGATAAAGGACATGTTCTTGAGTCACCCTCCCATTTCAATAAAGCATAGTCATGCTAAACTTCAAGAAAATTCCAACAAAGTAACTTCTCTCTCCCAAGCCACTTCAGTGGTCCAGCGCATGTAACACCTCACAAGGGAAGGGACCAGGAGGCAT
>NW_017842012.1:0-1828 GCF_001891065.2 Hippocampus comes
AAATGACAGATATCAGAATTTTCTCTTTGTGGGTGGCCAGAGAATGGTAAAGGATGGGCTTGGCCCCCTTAGCCAAAAGGTAGCTCCGCCCCTAGTGGTGTTCCGTTCAATATTTTTTAAAATATAATTTTTGTGTAAAATAACTTTCTTCGTATTAAACAAGTCATAAATATTCAGACCGAATTGCTTTAAATAACCCCATGGCATTTATGCACAAGGTTGGATGTTCAGAGTTTTAGCTAGGCAGGACCAATTCCGACCTCGTCTTCTGCGCATGCGCCAGGTTTTCTCACCTGTCTCTGGATCTCACACACACGCTGTTTATGCAGTTTCGGCGCAGAGCACATCTTGAAGATGATCCAGGCTCGCACGTAGAAGTACACATCGAAAATGACGGACAAAGGCAGCAGAAACAAGCAAACGAACATCCAACGCTGGTGAACTAGCACGTAGTCGACACCTTTCACTTGGATCCACAAAAGGAGCAAAAGAAGCGCCAGAAAAACGAGGCCGAGCAGCGTCTCCATCGTGAACGCACACGGGGCAGGAAAAGCGCTGTTTGATACATCAAGTTAATCTTATCACACAAAAGTTCAGACTTTCCACGGAGATTGGTTTGTTAATGTGCCAAATAATAGCAACGGTCACCCTACCCCAGTGATAGGTCGCTGGACTCGAAGCCACGACTACTAGAAGACACTCATTGGGGGATTCCGCTATGAAGGCGGGATGAAGCGCAAATGCCTCACTGCGATTGGTCAAACACCCGAGAGTGGGCAATTATTTTTGGCAGTCTCGCCGGGCTTAGACCAATGGCAGCGCAAGAAAATGGTCACACCATCCCACCCTTAAGGCTGTGTGTGTCCCTGTGTGTCCAAATAAAACCGGTTTCTTGTGTGTATTTTCAATAATGGAATGTACGTACTGACAGTAAATTCAAGAATTAATATAAATGTTTTGGGGGTGTTATTATTGTACTGCATTTTAATAGCATTCTTTTTTTATTCATATGATGATTCTCCTCTGTATGCGATAAATATATTGAACACTGCAACGTTGTTATGCGTATGATTATATACGATCAATTATGTGAATATTAACAGACGTACAGTTATATTTTTACCGTATTCTTAGCTCTCACTCCACTCAATGTTTGGTACTGGAATAATATCCCATTTACATTGCATCATTTTAATGTATTTTACTGTTTCTCAAGTTTCCATGTGCAATATACCTATTGTATACATGCATCAAATGCATGTATACAATGTACATATTGGATACAGGCCTTTACACTCATAGTGAAAATGCTACGATAGCATAATTCAACATACAGTAATTAGATATTACTTAACTTACCAACATGCAACATCTGTTTTTCATTTTTGTAATCACTAATCAATCAATCTATCTACCTATCTATCTATGACGTAAATTCCGAGTACAGTACCATACTTATCAAGTTAAAGCGATCCTAAAATGTCCCTTATGTTGTCATTATCTGGTGAGCATATAGGCGAACAATGTAAAGGGTACTCATAAAATCTCTTTACAATTGAACACATTCACTCAAAGCACATTTAAAAAAATATGTGGAATCTGTGAATAAATCTGATTCACATATCCTACCACTTTTTTAATACTTTTTTTGTTTGTTATTGTAAAGAGATTTTGTGGACACTCTGTATGTATTGTTTGTGGGCCATCATCATGTTATTGGAATTGTTACCACACATGCTCTTGTTTCTGTAATTGATGTCACACGCAGAAACCCAGTTTCCATGTCATCATTTTCCTGAATACACACACACACACACACACACACACA
>NW_017842013.1:0-2541 GCF_001891065.2 Hippocampus comes
GGTTTTTGTATATGTCATGTAAATGTTGTCTATGATAACATTTGCTTGGGTTGTCGCCAAAGGCGCCATTCAGAATGGGATCGGCAGAGCTATAAGAATGTATGGAGCAAAGTGAGTGCCGTCTCGTATGTAGAGTATTAATTGCCCACCCCCCACCCCTGCCTCACTCCCATGGCGTCATGCACGGACGCTTTTTTGGGGGGCCCCCCGGGGGGCGGGGGGTGGACTGGGATGGAAGCGCTTTAAAAAGATGAGGACGGCAGAGGATGATTGTTGTATGAATAAGGACGGAGGGCCGATGATGAGGACGGACCAGCAATGCAGGGTCAAGTGCTCATCTTATACAAAGATCCTCAAAACAAACCACCACTCTGCACTGACCTTTGACATCGCAGGAAAAATGGGCGGAGTGGCGCGTTATGAAGAGCTGCAGCTGCTGCTCAAGGTCGCATCGGTCGAGGTCCACATCCCAAGATCGGAGTCCTGTGACGGAAGAGGCAGGAAGAAGCTTTCAATCTCTGAGGCATCCATAATATGATGAACAGCAAGTTCCAATCTTTTCACCGTCTCATTTTAATACACTTTTGAGTTCCCTGGGTAAGAACAGGAAGTGAGATTTTGTCTCGCTCCACCAAGATAAAATGCATTTGAGCTTTTTGTGTTTTGACCTTCAAATCTTTCCTCACAGCACAGCACAGTCTGTTCCGACAAATGCTGCCTCACTCTTGGCTCGAGTTCTGCAATAGCCCGATCGCATAACCAGGGAGAAAATGAACACTATTTGCAGCAATAATATGACGGCACTGTGCACTAGCGGTGAGCACGTACAGTATGTCACACATTCCTGAAGTTGGCGGTCCTAATCAGGGTTCAGGCCTTCCTACGTGGAGCTTACAGTACATGTCGTCCCCATCCGCTACCTTCCCCCATTGGGGTCACTAGCTTGTCAAGATGTGCTCAGTGATCGCCTGTCATGACTCGCTGTAACTTCGCAAAACGATACCGGCTAACCTTGATCCTCCCCATCATACAAAGATGGTAGTGTCTCGCACAAAATAGATCACTTTAACACGTTTCCATGACACAAAATCACGAGGGCTGTGCATAAATCCGTGTTGACTCGAAAGAGAATCGAACTGGCCTTTAAAAACCAACGACAAGTCAGAATTTTCCGTTTCAACTCAGTTGGGTTCATATTGTGCCGTGTATGACGGACGTACTGTAGCATGGCAGAATGAATCAGGCCAAGCGGCGAGGGAGCAACTAACGCTTTCATGAGAACCAAAAGGATTTCTGTTGGCCGTAACCACGGCAAGACGACGACGCTAACCGCTGCCTAGCTTGCAGTGTCATTTGTCCAACATCCCATCTCTTTTTTCAATCATCATTGTTTTTATCACAGACATATTTCAAATAGTAGTAACCTAATTCTGCTCTGACGTTGTCGGCTCTGAGTCTCAACACACACAGCAAACAATTTTAGCCATCTAGAGGAAGAGGGAAAAAAAGTGAGTTCCATGACTCAGCAGAAATGACACCAGCAAAGCTGATTAAAATAAGCCTGAGGTAAGTCCTCAATTTTTGTTACTGTTTTAGCATGTAATGTAGTGTGTCACTCATACAAAGGCAACTCTGTTGTTCATATTATATATATATAAAAAAAGAAGACAATAACTTTGCTCTCGACCAGTTCACATAACAGAGCTAGCTACCACAGCTAGCGTGTCCTACGCTTCTGGAAAAAAAAACAAACATTGCTTTGCAACGCAGTTCCTGTCATTAGTCTTCCAATGCATATGTAACTATTGGAAAGGATTTATTGAGCAATATTTTTTAATGCTAGATGCTTTTCAGGTGCCACACCACAAAAAAATGTGCTTTGACAAGCTCGAACATTGGTGGCTGAATTCAAAATGTTGCACTCTATTGGTCCACCAATCCTAAAATGAACCAACTATAATTGTTCCAATGTTCTGGGGGTTTTTTATGTTTAATTTTAGTGAGCATTCTAAATAATCCAATGGCTCATTTGAGACTGCGTGGGCCCAATGGCGTAATGCTGCGCCAATATTTACAGTTGGTTGGTTATGACGTCCAAACATTGGCACAAGTTGAACACTTCTCACGCGGGACATGCAGCAGAGCTGCGCACTCACCGGCCTCGATGTGCGCTCGGGCGGCGTCGAGTTGCTGCTCGGTGCCGATGTCGCCGATCACGACCAGTGCGTAGTGGCCGGCCCGGTTGAACGGTGGCCCGCGTCGCCGTCTCCCTCCTTCACCAGCGCGGTACCGGAGGAGCTCCTCGAAGGCGGGCGGCCGCACGCACGACGATCGCCCCTCGTCCTCCTCCACCGCCGGGAGAGCACCCCGCACCGGCATCGCCATGGCAACACGCCTCGGGGATGACTCCGTCATCGCCATGACAACCGGCCGTGTGCGGGCGGGTGATGGCGAACGCGGTGGAGGTGGTGGAGAGCGGGTGTGAGAGGATGCTGAGTAAGCGATGAGGGGTGAGGGAGGAGGTAGGGGGGCGGTGGAAAG
>NW_017842014.1:0-2528 GCF_001891065.2 Hippocampus comes
GATCGAAATTTGTATCACGGTGGCGATGACAATGCTGTCTCAGCCCCACCTACTCGGGCTTCAAAGCCCGATTTGCACTCATTGTAACTGTGACGCCAACGTAACTGTTTGTTTCCTGTTAGTTTGAGTGGTTATGCCTGGGGAGGCACGTAGTGATGACGTCGCAGCGTCGTCACAATTGCATGAAAATGCACAACACAATTATAGCAATTGTCCATCTCACCTCACAAAGTGCTTTTTGCAGTCCTACTGCATGCGCCAGCCTTATTGCTCTACTCAAGCTTTTTTTACACTAAATGACTGTTTATAATAAAGTGTGATCGTGATTTGTTCAAATCGTTTTCTGAAAATTCAATTGTATTTATTTGTATTACATTAATGTCATTGTAGTTGCAAGAAAAGCACATTTGTTTAACAAAAAAATGTTAGTTCTAGTACGTTGGTTTTGGTGTTTTTTTCCAAACAAAAAATAAAAAAGTACAGATAAGAATTCCAGATCAATAAGCAGTAACATTAAGAGGAGTAGTGTCGTTAAATACCAATACCCATCCCGACTCAAAACCCCTCACTGATGTCTTAAAATTAAGGATGCACCCATACCGAAACCGGTGCAGATACTGTTTGTCGACACTTGGACTCAAACTGTGAAAAATGCTCCGATACCACGACACCCTGTACCACTTTACCTGCCTGACATATACCTTCCAGGAAGATGGAGTAGGCGCCATGTCAACCGTGTGACGATGCCTCAAGGTAAATTCAGATGGTTTGTTAGCAACTGAAAACTAGGCTCCGCAAAATGGGTGATGCTCTCTGCTCAAGCGGCAACTGAAGTGGACGCCCTGCCAGTTGTGGCGGCGGGCCACCCAGTAAGCGCAGATGTTTTTTCCAGCCCTATCGCCTGCTTTGCTCCAGCAACACTCTCATCTTGACGTATACAGTAGAATTATGTGATTTCGTTTTTTTTAACTAGACTTACCTGCGACCCTCGTGAAGATAACGTAGTTCAGATAATGGATGTAAGAAAACTAGACTTACTCATAACCAGTAATAAAATCTCAAAAACAAGTTGTGATTTCTACGGGGGGAAATGCTTGAAAGAATTGAAATGTTTTTCACCAAAACTGCCTGTTAAGAAAAAAATTATCTTGGCTAACACAGAACAAGCACAGGTTGTTTTGACTTAATTTTATTTTATTTTTGCAATGGAAAGACTGTTTCTAGAGGTTTTACCTCCCTCAGTTACATATGTGGTCGAGTATTGCAGACACTTTTCTTCCGAAATATATTACATTTATTCACGACAAAATGCCGTGTTAATATCATACCATTAGTTTCACTGACTGTGATTCTCAATCGTATCAACAACAAGATAAGATAAGATAAGAAAACCTTGATCTGTCCCACAATGGAGAAATTTGCAATTTGCAACAAGCACAGAAACGCAGCACCTTGTTTCCGGAAAGCCATCGCATCCGGTGCTAATATGGTTGCAAAAACGACGCTGCTCATTTGGCTCCACTGGATTATTTGGAGCCTTGTGGCAACAAGCCTTGATAAAGAAAAGGGTGATTAGGTTTTGAGTCATGATAATAAACCTTCGCCTCGCAATGATGATTTAAAAACCAAGGGGAAATAAAGTGTGCTATTTACGTGGCATCAACCAAGGGCAACAAAAAGCTGCCTATAACTGCATTAAAAAAATAAAAAATACTATCAAAAGCAATATTCTCTCTGGATGTGCAGATGTGGAGAGAGAAACAATGAGGAGGTGAACAGAGAGGATGAAAGAGAAAGAAAAGCAAAATAAGGCTGGTTGTGACATGTGCGTCAATCTGAAACCAAGACCAATCGGTTCAAGTCCGAAAATTCAATTCACCCATCAGCTAAGCAAAGCAGAAAAGCAGCGTGGCCATTCGGTAATACGAGCAGTTAAAGGGTTGCTTACTGACTGACGCTGCAAAAAGCAGACGTCGGACGTGTCGTATTACAAAAGGCGACGGTGTGGATGTTGGACCTGAGCTGACCTTTACACTGATAGGACCAGCGAGAAGGGAAGGAGGGGGCACGGGGAAGGAGCTCAGCGCTGGTGCCACAAGATAAGGGAGGAGGCCAGACGAGGGGTGATGGAAGGCTAAAAGTGGTTATTGCTACAAGTTGGTGAACGATGGAAGGTTGGAAACAACACAGTGGGATGTGTGTGTCACAAACACTTGGGAGTCCATTTCAGTCCCACGAGGCATCATTTAGGCCACACAAACATTTTCATTAGAATTTAGGGGATCCCAATCTGGAAACTGAAAGCAGAGAACGCACACAATTTTAAAAACACCATCCACACATGATATATCACCACTGAAAATATAATTTTCCCCGATCCCATTCCTACGCCCCGTGATGATTGAAGGCATCCAGAAGAAAAAGTTGTGGAAGTGTTAGCTTCTCATTGGACGACGGGTTGGGGTTATCACACCACCTCCACCACCAAAGTGAATACATCCATCCATCCATCCATCCATCCATTTTCT
>NW_017842015.1:0-2578 GCF_001891065.2 Hippocampus comes
CACACACACACGGTCGCACCTGAACGTCCTCGATGGTACGTGTGGCGCTTTAGGTACCCGCGCATCAACAAGGAGTCGCTGCTGCCCATCGCCAAGAGTTTGGACAGCGCGGAGGCGTGGTACCCGCCGGGTCACGGCGACATCTACGCCAGCTTGGCCAACTCGGGCCTGCTCCGGCAACTCCTGGACGACGGGAAGGAGTACATCTTCGTGTCCAACATCGACAATCTGGGCGCCACCGTCGACCTCCGCATCCTCCGACGCCTCATCGGCCAGCCGGCCGACAGGCGCTGCGAGTTCGTCATGGAGGTCACCGACAAGACCCGCGCCGACGTCAAGGTACCGCGTGCGCTTCCCGCCCCCGAGCGCTTCCTGCCGGGGGTCTGACTTCCCGTGGGCGTGACTTCCAGGGCGGTACGCTGATTCAGTACGAAGACCACCTGAGGCTCCTGGAGATCGCGCAGGTTCCCAAAGCTCACGTGGACGAGTTCAAGTCGGTCACCAAGTTCAAGATCTTCAACACCAACAACTTGTGGATCTCGCTGAGCGCCATCAAGAGGCTGGTCGACGACAACGCCATGGACATGGAGGTCATCGTCAATCCCAAGGTCACCCGCGCACTCCCACCCCACGGCGTCGCGTCACTTCCGGCTCCCGCGTAGCGTGACGCGACCCGGTGTGTCCGCCCAGACGCTGGAGGGCGGTCTGAACGTGATCCAGCTGGAGACGGCGGTCGGCGCGGCCATCAAGAGTTTCCGCAACGCCATGGGCGTCAACGTGCCGCGCTCGCGCTTCCTGCCCGTCAAGACGTCCTCTGACCTCCTGCTGGTCATGTCCAACCTCTACAGCTTGGACGCGGGTTCGCTGACCATGAGCCAAAAGAGGGAGTTCCCCACCACGCCGCACGTCAAGCTGGGGGGCTGCTTCACCAAGGTCGGCGCTTGATCGCGGGCGCTTTGGGTCTTTCGATTCCAGCTCCCTTTGATTCACGTTAGCCATACGTCGATTCGGCGCTATGCTAATGTTATCCTCCGCCGTCGCCGTCAGGTCCAAGATTTCCTGACCCGCTTCGACAGCATCCCGGACCTGCTGGAGCTGGACCACCTTACTGTGTCGGGAGACGTCACCTTTGGGAAAAACGTCTCACTCAAGGTACGCGAAAAGTCTATCCACCCCCCTCCCCTCCATGCAGAAAGGAACCACGCGAACCAAAGTCTGGAGCTGAATGCGAACATATCAAGCGAAACGCCGTAGCTGAGGGAAGCGGATTTAGCATCGATGCCGTGCTCCCTTTCGACCTTCAAAGAACCACACCAAACATAAAAGCGACATCAAGGTATGATTTTCTGCCGGCAGGGAACGGTGATCATCATCGCCAACCACGGCGACCGTATCGACATCCCCTCCGGAGCCATGCTGGAGAACAAGATCGTGTCCGGAAACCTCCGCATCCTGGACCACTAACTAAAAGCGGACGGCGACAAAAAAACGATGGCGGGGAAACCAAGCAAAAGTGCTCTTTTTCACAACGTTGACGTCTGGCCCGCAAGCAGGCCCGTTTTGGTCCAAGGTGACCAAACAGGAAGTTACTGTCCACGACCGTGCGTCTTTCAGGTCAATAAATAAAAAAAGTCATTCTGGTCTGCCTGAGGCTCTTTTTGTGAAAATCCTGGGAGGAAGTGACAGAAAACAGGATGAATGGGAGTCCGTTGAGTAAATGGGACAGTTTCTCAGATCATTTGTGAGCTCTGGCTTCGGGATTGGCGAATCGGCGGCGGTTCTCCGGGCAGAGACGCGGCCGGTGTAGTTGCACGCTAAGTCCAGCAGTCGGCAGCAAAGCGCCCGCACGATCTGATGACGGAATAATAAAAGCGCCGCTGGCGCTCCAGCGTTGAGCGACGGTTGCCAACCATTGGTTGGCAGCGCGCGTGCGTTCGTAGCCGCTTGCTACCTGTCGGTGTGATGTTGAGCGACAAAGGAAACGACCACGGCCGCTGTCCCGCTTTCGACGACAGGTAGGTGAAGGGAGCACTAAGACGCGGTTTGTTTTGACTGCCGACTGGCTCTTCGGAGAGTTCGGCGTAGCTTAGTTTTAGCTGAGCGGCTAAAGTGCTCGCGTCGGAAACACCGCCGCGTTTAGCTTTAGCATTAGCTTCGGCGACTGACATCGACGCGGCGGCGTCAACCCCGGAGGCGGACGCGGAAGCTGCCCGTCGTCGCGTTGACACAAACTCTTTGCGTTTGCGTCGCCGGCTCGAAAACGTTTCGGACCAACGAGCGTCGGCTGCGGTGGAGCGAGAGCCGCGCCGCTAACGCTCGTGCTAATGCTTACGAGCGTTCCGTCACAGCTGCTCGTCCTCATTGACGAGTCGGCGTTCAACGCGAACTCCAAATGACACATTTCCAGTCACATCATCATAGAAACGACGATCACGTGAGCAAAAATAACGCGATCGAAGCCAATGACTTCGAGCTCCCCCCAAAAAGATCACAATGTTTATCCAATTTAACGCGAGAGACGTTTCTTGCTTTGCGTCTGCGACAAATGAGACGCGATTGTGTATCGATCGTTATCTTA
>NW_017842016.1:0-2570 GCF_001891065.2 Hippocampus comes
GGCACAGTGAGCAGATCAGTAAGAGTCAGTCGCAGGTGGACCGCTTGTACGTTTCGCTGAAGGACCTGGTGGAGGAGCGCAAGAGCCGCCTGGAGCAGCAGTACTGGCTCTACCAGCTCAACCGCGAGGTGGATGAGCTGGAGCAATGGATCGCTCAGAGGGAAGTGGTGGCTAGTTCGCCCGAGCTGGGACAGGACTTTGAGCATGTCAGCGTAAGTTGGGACACTGTGGATTCCGCATCAGCTGCATCAGGGCCATAAATAGTAGAGAACGTGACAGTGCACATTTACAAAGCAATTGCAGCTTACCACATTCTGAGCTCGGAAAAAAGGCAAAGCAAAGGCTTACCGCCTTGGCCAGTTGCGATGAAAGACTCTACGTTGGCTAGTGTTTAAGATGCTGGAGATTCATTATTATGATGGCTAAAAGTTGAAGATGAAATGACTACTCATCTCAATATGGAAGGTTCTACAAGAATGTCAAAATATCTTTTTTTTAGTTGCTCCAGGAGAAATTTACAGAGTTTGCATCAGAGACAGGCAGCGTGGGTCAGGAACGCGTGACGGCTGTCAATCAAATGGTGGACGAGCTTATCGATTACGGCCATGCCGAGGCTGCCGTCATCGCCGAGTGGAAGGACGCCGTCAACGAGTCATGGGCTGAACTGCTGGAGTTGATAGAGACACGAGCACAGATGCTGGCTGCCTCGCACCAGCTGCACAAGTTCTTTGCCGACTGCCGGGAGGTGAGCTCGTCGCGACACGCAGGTGGTAGGAAACGTAGAAAAGTCGCACTGATGAAGTTACATGAAAACACTACGGGATGAGTTGGACATGAAGCAACTTTTGCTTACATGGTTTCCAGGTTCTGTCTCAGATTGAGGACAAGCACCGCAGGTTACCGGAGGTGCGCATCTGTCAGAGCAGTACGGCCAACACCAGCACGCTGCAAAGGCTGCTGCACGGCTTCGAGCAGGATATCCAACTGCTGGTCACTCAGGTACGGCATATAAAATATTTGCCGCCCCTGATGTAAAAGGTCAAGATTGTCCCTTTTCTGCGGGAGCCTTGTAACGTCATTGTGGTCCATCAGGTGCGTCAGCTGCAGGAGAGCGCGGCCCAGTTGAGGACCGTGTATGCCGGTGAGAAAGCGGAAGCCATTGCCTGCCGCGAGCACCAAGTTATGCAATGCTGGAAGGAGCTGCTCACCTCGTGCGAGGAGTGTCGGCTACAGATCACCACTGAGACGGACAAGCTCAGGTTCTTGGGCCTTGCTCGCGATCAGATCATGTGGATGGACTCCATCCTCTGCCAGATCAACACGGGGGAGAAGCCAAGGTATGCATGCAGCACCCTTTTATAGCCTTTTTTAATCTTGAAGCTCTTGTACTTGTATTTGTTTGTATTCATTATGAACCCAATGTGGTTCGAATTGGGGTTTCAAGACTGGGTTAGGGTTGCAAACAAGTGTTCGGACCTCCCAGTAGAGTTTCAAGATAGTTTTGGGGTTTCAAATGAGTGTTAGGCTTTCAAAGTAATGTTTCAAGCTGGGAATTGAGTGAGTTCCAAACCAGGGGTATGGTTTCACGACAGGGTTCTGGTTGGTACTGTTGGTATGTGATGCTGTCCTTATGTTTTCACCATGTGGTGTTCAGGGACGTGTCATCTGTAGAAGTTCTGATGAACTATCACCAGAGTCTGAGGAACGAGGTGGACGCCCGGAGTCAGAGTGTGATGGAATGTATCGACATGGGAAAGATGCTGCTGGCGGCAAGGAACCCTGCAGCTCACCAGGTCACTCTACTAATTTGTGATTGAATTGCAACAGTGTTTCCCAATTTTTATTGCATCAAGACACATAATGATGATTATGATAAAGATGAGAACGTTTGACATTTTTTGAGTGCAGATCAAGGAGAAGCTGGACCAGGTTGTCGCTAAGCAACACGAGCTGTCTGTGAAGTGGGACAAGCACTGGGAGGCCCTCCAGCAACGTACGTGCACATACATGCACAAGAACAGTATATTACAGAAAGCCGATTGAACACTTATTCAATATCCCTTGTATTGAGCTAAAGGTCCGTGTACTAGTATGCGCTTTGTCCTCAGTAATAACACAGTTCACGGCACTCGTAGAGTAACTGTGTTGTCTTACAAATAACGTTTTACTCTACTGCATCAATTTTTGCACACAAGTAGAACAACATTGGCATCCTAATAGAACAACAACATGTTACTAGTGAGCCAAAATGTGCAGTAGTTGACATCTGCGCACTAAAAGTATGACTAGTTAAGATCTACATGTTAGCTAGTCGAATTTGTGTAATGTCATCAGTAGTATTGATAACACATATGTCAGCTTGTGACATTTTGGTCTGACAGTACAAGTAACTTGTAGTTTGTATATTATCGTGAGATAAGTTGGGGACCTGCCTGGCGACCCATCTGCCTTCCCATTCTTGTTTGGATGGGTCGAAACTGTAAAATGAATATCGTTACTCTAGCGGCTAGAGCAACGATATTCATTTTACAGTTTCAACAAAAAATATATTTCCCTCCCCCATCGTTTTC
>NW_017842017.1:0-2627 GCF_001891065.2 Hippocampus comes
GTAAAATCCATCGTTTTGGACACAGTACCATTAGAAGTGATTGTGTCATCTGAGATGCTGTCATTGGCATTTCCACAAAGACCACACACAAGTCCATGCAGCTCTGGGTGTGCTTCGACCTGTATATTATGAACCCAGTCATACTGCAGAGTCATGCCAAAGGAAGTCTCCAGAACAACACTTTGACCACTTGGATATAGTCTTAGGATCCTGTTTCCCAAGATGACAGGAAGGTTCTTGCGATGTCCATTAACCTATGAATTTCAAAAGGCAAAATACAGTGACTACACACGAATGTCACTTTTTTGTTCCCTCCGCCCCTCAACGTTGGCTCGTTTTCTTACCCTGATTTGATCTCGCTCTCCTTTAACCATGGAAATATTAAAACCATGGATTTTTATCTCCACACTGTAAATGCTAGAGACATCCGCCCCGTTCAAATATGCTCTGGCGATATTAATCTGAAGTGGGGTGGAAGCATTTATACCTGGACAAGTGGTCTGCACCAAGGTATAATTACAATTTCCCAGGAGAACAAAATGTTTTCCGTCAAAGTTGCGATAATAAGAATCACCCCATGCAGAGCATATTTTAGTTTTCAAGGAACATAATGGATGTCCATTTCTGAAGGAGCACTGCTTGTTGTGACCACAGTGCAAATCATCACAGGAGGAAATTTCTGACATAGGAAGGAGGGGGGAGGGAGAGAAAGTGGGGTTAGAACATATGCACATTTAAACAATGAAAAACTAAACTGCAGTACTTACTTTTTTCACAAAGTGATGGATTCAGCTGTTTGTTTAAGGTGTTCAGATCGTGTCCCACAGATTGCAAAGCATTTGCATCAGACACTGGCCCATTCTGACAGATATCTTCCACAGACAGCAGTGCCGTAAGAGTTGAGGCACGCTGCTCAATGTCATGTCGGTAATAAATGAGCTGAAGCGGAACGTCGCTAATGACATGAACTTCATCCAAGGCCGAAACTGGAATAGTCTTCATCACCCCTCCATTTATAGACATACTCTTCTGCTCCTTTCTAGTGGTGACATCCAAGTTAGAGTTTATGTTTGTCATAGCCAGCAGGAGACTGGGACTCGTTTCAGAGTTTACTAGGGGAGGCAGAAAATATTCATAACTCCAGAGAGAGACTGGTTTAAGTTCTGAAAATCCATATAGGCAGTCCCCTAATAAGTGGTTTACACAGGTAAAACCAACTATCACCCCTACAGGTTCTTGGGAATAAAGCTCTGAGCCAGAGAGACTGAAGTTGCTTTCGAGGTAGAAGCTCTCAAACAGCCCTAAACGCAACTTAAGGAAACTTCCCTCAGAGTATAAAGCTCCGTTAAAGACCACATCCCCTGAGAGAAAGATCTCCACTGATGTCTCTCGATTGAAGTTGGTGACCACCATTTCGCTGACAGATGTCTGATTTGGGAAGTTTGGGGTAACTGGATAGTAATGGGTCCCCCAGGAAGACACGTCATGAAGGAGGTTATGCTCACATCCAGTCTGGGTGCAGAATGTCGCAAGAACTGTAACAGGCTGTACAGATGCTATGCTGAGGAGGGAGGAGGAATGAGCACTGGCCATTCCCACAGACGAAGGTAGGTGAATAGTCTGCGACTGAGATGCATTGAGAGAGATGTTATGTGTAAAGTCACTTTGCAGAACTTTCACAGTGACTGAAGTCCACACACCAGTCGCCGTTATTGTTACTTGGTAGCTAGCATTTGCTGTTGGGTCATTATGAGGCGGAAACATCATCAGAAAATTCCGATCAATACTCGCCTCAGAGAGACCTGAGAAGAAAAACAAAAACAAAAAAAGTCATTGTACTATACATGACTCGAAAAACTCAAAAGGAAGTCGTTCCGGCACAAAAGCTAACATGAGTAGGTCAGGCAATTGTGACAACAGTTGAATTTACAACTGTAAACCACACACTTGCAGAACAGTGATAACATCTTGTGTGCAGAGTTAGACAGGTTTCCCAGTGTGCAAGCAGAGATAAGAGGTGTGGTGTCAGATTTCAGCCAGCTGAGCAGCCAATGAAGTTATGATCCTAGTTCCTGACTGGGTACACCTGTATTAAATGTGCAGACCGGCTCCTGGAGTTACCATGATAACAAGGATCTCTGTGGGAGAGCAACAACATACCAGCAGTGCATACAGAGAATCCTGAGCTACAGCAAACTTTAATGTAAGTTTGAAATTTATATATGCATGCTCTAATGGGTCAGGGAATTCCTTGCACGAAATATAACAAATAAATACTAACCAAATTGCGATACGGCACGAAAAATGTATTCATAAGAAAATAAAACATTTACTTGATGTGCACGTTAGAACCGCTAAAAAACAAAACAAAAAAAAAAAGTTTAGTAATGCATTAGTTGGTGAGGTGTGCTCCATTATTCTTAAGGCACGATGTTAAATCACATCTAAGTATGGAGTTTGTAAAATACCAAAGTTGTCTCATACATAAACACAGTACGTACTACAATCATTTTGGTTGCTCCAAGGGTTGGAACACAGGCACGGCCCAAACATCACTGAAGTGGACAAATTTGTGTGGGCAGGCAAGGAATTGTTCAGACTTGTGTGCTCCTTTAAAAGTGAGGGGG
>NW_017842018.1:0-2625 GCF_001891065.2 Hippocampus comes
GCCTCACAGTCAAAAGTTTCTGGGTTTGAAACTCAGTTTGGACCCTTTTGAGGGGACTATATGTTCACCCCGAGCTAAGATTCAACCCACATCCTTTGACTGTGAGGCAGACATGCTAACTACATGTTCCACAGTGCTGCCTACACACGATCATACATAATTTAGCATTTGCTCATGAATATATTGAAAAGAGCCGGAATGAAATAAAGTCAATATAACAGTTATTCATTCCGATGCGCAGTCAATTATTCCCATGATGACGGCACTCACAAGCCTCGTGTAAAATCCCAATCAAGATCCAGTTGTTTATGCTGTATTCGAACATGACTTTTATGGTTCTCTTTACACCCATTACTGCAAAGTGCTCAGCTTTATGCTTTTTGCTTACCACCGCTATCATTTAAACAGCTTTCAAGTCTGTAAAACATAAATGCTGTACAAAGGCGGTGTTCTACTTATAAATGTCACATCAGGGCTTTGAGCCAGATTCATTTTTCTTCCTTGCATTTTCCGAAACAATTTTATCAGCGTGCTGCACAGTCAAATTCCTTACCGCAGTCTACTTGCCAGATAAGGATACATCTGTAAAAGCTGTTCAAAATAAGTGTGAATTCAGTAGCCTGCATTCTTGTATGTTCACACTGGAGACAGAGAGCAGGTTAGAGGGGAGCCTTGTAATTAGATGAAACATCAAAGGTTTGGCTACAAACCTGAAAGGGAGCTCTGTGTTCCAACATTGTCGTGTGTGGAGATCTCGAGTGGTTTTAATGCATGCTGTGGCTTTAGGGAAGGCAACCTGTGCCTCGGGGCGGTTCCTCGCTTCAGGCTGACCCCGATGGACACCTCCACATCCCTCACCCAACCACTGACGATGCAGGAATCTACATCTGTACTGCCACTAGTTCTGTGGGTTACGCGAGTCGAGAAATCCAGCTCAGTGTTAACAGTAAGGCCAATAAATGCCTGACCGTCGTCACTCAATTCAAGTAGTTTCCAGGCGAGCCAACACTCACAGTCGTTTCTCTTTTCACAGCAATACCGAAGATAGCGGGTGCGAGTGACCATGACAACATAGTAAAAATGTCTGCAGAGGTGGGAGCAGAGGTAGTTCTACCTTGTGAGGCCCAGGGGAGTCCGACACCACTTGTCACGTGGAACAGAAATGGTCACCCCATCCCCCCTGTCACAGCAGGGTAAGTGGAAGGTTTTAACATCACTGTGGCAACAGCGTCATGCGTAGTGAAAGACAAAGGTGCTCAGCACGCCTTGAGTCTGCTCTGTACCTGCCATTCATTACTCCTCAAGTTTTTAGCGATGCCCTTTAAAGCGCAGCTTAGCCGAGGAACCAACCGTCTGCAGGGGGCCTGTGTGAAGGCTTGACTTTCTCACCAAATTGAGGTGGAACATCTGGCCCTGCATGGCTCACATTCATGTGTGGTCACAGTGGCTGCAGACAGGCAGGCAGACTCAGTTCACAGGCAAGAGGAGAGACCCTCCGACTAAATAGGTCGAGGGGAGGATGACGAGGGGAGGTGAAAGCCGCAGTGGTGACTCAAATGCCGTATGGCTAGTCTATGCGGCCGGGAAGAAAGGAAATGTGGGTGGTGGTGTGGGGGATGCCAGGAAGAGGGGAAGAAAGCTAACTGACAGGGAAGAGATACAAGCCCCATCTGCCTGAAGTTGGGAATCCCTGGGGTGCGTTAGCAATAAAACAACATGCTGACTCTTTGCTAGCCCTGCCTGATGAGGATAACATGTCTCTGTGAACAACCCCCACATGGGCTGCAAATGGAGCCACTGCAGATACTATGCAAGCTGTACAGTACTGAAGAGGCCAGCGGGGTGCTGATTGTTGCATCATGTAAATTAGAGGGGTGGCTCTGGTGTTTCAAAACCTGACACTTACCACATTGTATATCAATGTGGGAACTGATGGAGAGGGGATGTCCTGTCCCGTCTGCTTTAGCTTGTCTAACCCTGCAAAGTAACATTTTGCACAAAGCACCGTCGCTCGGCGCCTCAAATGTCACTGCTTTTCTTCACATGACTGGAGGACTTGGGCTAACTGTGATAACATGGAGAAACAAGATATTTTTTGCTTCAAGCTTATTCCCACTGAAATAAACATGTTATTGTTATAGTTCAGTTGCCTAGCAAAAACACTCATCTACCATAACTGGGAGAGGTCTGTTTACACGTGCGTGTGTATTTTGCATTTATACAACTCCGCCTTGATGAATTTCAGACGAACACAAAAACCTTTCAAGTTACCAAGCAGCCTTTCACTCCCTTGAAACATCAAACAGATGGGCACGTTTTAGTCACAAGCATACTTTTTGTTTGTCTCTGACAGGCAAACTAATGGCTAAATTGGCATTAGCGTTGCTCAAGCAGATATCCCAGTGATGTATGTACATGCATCTAGCACCGCGGTCGGGCCTTTCTTTAAATCAAATCACGCGTGACGCCATCGTGATTGACTTAACACACTGTGTTATTGTATTGATGTTGGCATCTCTGTGACCTTTCCCAGGGCGACTTCATCAACTAAAACTCTGGCTATCCTTTTACACTGTAATTACCTTGGACAATGGTAACAAGTCACAGGGGAGATCACTCGACCCT
>NW_017842019.1:0-2628 GCF_001891065.2 Hippocampus comes
TTTTAATTAATTTGAACATTCGGGTTGACAGTGCAGTCAAGCAGACAAAGCTGTTCAGACAATCAGGAATGTTGGCACACACATTCACCCACACAGCGGCTACATGTCCTATTAAGGTTCTTTTTGTCATCCACATGAATTCTTGATAATCTGCGGCTCCCAGAGGAAGTGAATAATTCAGTGAACATAAACGGCGACGCCCACCAGGGTGTCTGCTGCCTGCCCGCTGTTGCCCCGCCCACTCCCACTCAGCGATGCCGTTAGTAATTCACACCGACGCGGCAATGGTCTCAGTGGGACGCTCAGCTGTGCGCAGACGCTCGGTGCGAGAGACAGTGAAGAGCTGGAACATACTCACTCGAAAAGGGATCAAAACATTCAAGTTGAGAGAACTCGAAATTTTTTGTTTTGGTAACTCAAAGCTTTTGAGTAACGATATCAAAAAATCTAAGTTGGATATAATCAAAACATTCCAGTTCGGAGAACTCGAAAATTTGAGTTGCGGTAACTCAAAGAATTCAGTTTGGAGAACTTGAAATTTTGAGTTGCGGGAACGCAAAACATTCAAGTTCGGAGAACTCGAAATTTTGAGTTGCGGTAAATCAAAGCTTTTGAGTTAACCCGTTTTTTTTTTGGGGGGGGGGGGAATATTTACTGGCAGATTTGTGGTGGCTGGAATAGATTAATAGCATTTTTACTGATTTTAATGTGGGGGGTGGGGGGGGAAATTAGTTGAAAGATGAGTAAATTGAGTCACAAGCTTGGTCACAGGTCCCAAATTAAACCCGGAAGTCAAAGTAGCACCGTGTTGAATTTGTCACACCAGATGCTGACGCTGATGTCGTGGAATTGTCGCCGTTGTTGGGAATATCTCGATTTGTGACGTTCTTTTCGAAAAGCAAAAAAAACCCCACATAAATGCAGTGCCGCTGTGAGCAAGATCAGTCGCGGCAATGTCTTGCTTTTGCTGTTTTTTATTTTTTTGGGTGTGAAAGGCAAATAATATCACAGTATTCACCTGCATGTATTCTTTATCCTCTGCAAAGAGTGACTACTATCACTGCCGTACCGAGAACCGGATAGAGGAGCTGAGCCTGCAGTGCACTATATTCATGTTTCTGTTTTATACTCCCCTCGGTGGCTAAGGCGCATAGACCAGAGTGAGCACCAATGTGTGCCAAAAACGGTTTCACTCTTTTGAATTGTATCTAATTATGTCATTTTGTGTATATTTTCTTTTAAGTCGTTGTCTTTCACGTCCTTTTGGTGGAACGTCCAAATGACGTCAGCTCGTCGTCTTCTCCTTGACGTCCTCCTGGCGGCAAAGGACGAGCGATCTGACATCTGGAGCGCTCGTTCCTCCAAGATGCCTACCGTAAATAGCGCGCCGCTAACCGCAGGGCACAAGCCACATTTCATTACGCAATCCTAATTAATCTCCGCAGGAAGCCACGCGTGCGTCTAATTGATTGACTCATCGCCACGGCCGCGATAGACGTCCAGACATTCGCGTTGCGCTAAGTGCCAATTTCACGCTAGCTCGGGGCGGCCCTGGACGTTGCTGTATTCCGAAAGTGAATTGTCAGGTGCTAATACGAAGCCGGCGCTAATGAGGCGGCTGTTAATCAGTCACTCATTAATGCTGTTGTATTTAAACCCTGAGGGGACGTTGCTGGGATTTATATTCTATTAAGAACTTTGATTAAATGTGTCGCAGGTTTGCTTTTGTCGCGGCGAGTCTGCAGGCAAATTGGCCTTGGGAGCCAAATTACTCAAATTTGTCAATCATGATAGAATAAAGATTCCCGAGACACTTTGGGTCATTATTTCAAGCCGGCTCATAGTTGACCATTTCTAACCGTAAAACTGATTGGTTTGTGATTTAGTCCTTCTTTTATTAGCCCTAGTAGGTATCCTCCGGCAGAAAAGAAGCCGGAAGCATATCAAAATGTAAAAAAAAGGTGTCCCTGACTTTCATTTGTCAGAATATTGTAGATTTTTACTCTCGACGCTTCTTTTTCAACACCACCTGCTACTTAAATTGTCCAGCACTGGCCAGAACGGTGACAAGATTTTCAGCGTGGCTCCCGTCCACATTAATATTCATCAAGTATTTCAAGTTAAATTCATTTCACCCCCTTGTAATGAAAAGCACAGAAACGCCCCCAAAGCCAAACAAGACGAACGAGAAAAGTCCTTCTGTAGTCTTCGCTGATAAGCGGCGAGAAAAAAAAAAAACCTGCAAGCTTCTTAACACAGTGGCTTCATAGGCAATATGGATATCAGTATCGAAAAAAATCAGGAGTTATGGTTCGCGGGTGAGAGCACGCGTGACCTCCAACGCCGACTGACACCAAACGTAATTCAGCCTCGGTGACAGGAAGTGCATACGAGGTGTAAAAGCGTCCTTGATGGATGAGGAGGAAGCGCTGGGGGGGGTTGGGGGAAAGCCAGCAGTTCGCGGCAGCGTGAGTGGATTGGTTGGGGGCGGGCATAGTGAGGAGCACCTCACCCCCCCAGGACGAGGGGGATCGTGTGGGGTGGCTGGAGGGGAGGGAGGGGCGGGAGATACGAGCAAGCAGATGTTGTAATCGCAGCCTTGTGACGAGCCCCGTTCGCCTCATGAAT
>NW_017842020.1:0-2419 GCF_001891065.2 Hippocampus comes
CCCCAAAAAAAAAAAAAAAAAAAAAAAAAAACAGACGCAGTGAAAATTGAATAAAATTCACCAGTGGCGTCTCAAAGAACATCTCCCTCTCGTCCACGATGATCTTGTAGGTGTAGAGCTGTGAGGCACCGAAGAAAGTGATGTGCTCGTACTGGAACGTCTCCAACGGTTTGGGTTCACCTCGCTTGTACACCGAGACGTTATCCGCGCTAACGCTCAGCCACAGATCGTGAGGGAAACCACCTTCCTTACACTACAGAAGGTTCACATCGTCAGATCACCAAAACTCAAACAAAAGTTGCGTGTGGCGTATTCGATCGTTGTCTTTACCTCCACGTCGAAGAGAGTCGATCCATAACCGGGCCACTCCTTGATGATGCTCATGTACTTGAGCATGGCCTGGTGCTGCGCCATGCCCTGCAGCCGCGTCCACTTCTCCAGCACGCTGGTGCGCGTGGCCGACGTCTCCTCCTTCACCCACATCTCCAGCATCTGCTCCTCTTCCACCTGCGCACACGTTACGATGGCTCTAGACCTCCTTTAAACTATGAATATTCTAAACTTGGGACATCCCTGACCCGAAAAACGAACTCTAGCCATTACCAAAAGACTGATCGAATGGAAAACATTCACTCATTTGAACCTTGGCGAAGGTCTGAACACTCTAGTTTCTCACTAACCTTCTGTTTCTTCAGCGAGCCTGTCTTGAAGCTCCTCCTCAGCGTGCCGTCCAGGAAGCTCGGCGTTTTGCGTTTCTCAACTGCACCGCCAACGCCGCCCGTTCCTCCCGCTGCTGCCTTACCGTCCGCCGTCCCTCCTCCCACCGCGGCGCTCGCTGAGCCCACGCCCGGCTTGGTGGAGTGTATGATACGGCTCCGGAGACGTCCGATGGGGTAGACGGTGCCCAGACTCCAGCCGGCCCGGCCCGCCCCGTCGCCGTGGAGATACTGCAGACGTAAAGAGGCCAGGTGCTGCAAAGTCTCCTCGGACGCCGGGAAGTGTCCGCTGATGAGAGACTCGTGGGCCTGGGAGGCAGAAGAGAGAGGAAGAGGGGGTCACATATGCAGATCACAAAATCTGATGCCAGATACCCTCTTTGGACAAAAGTCTTCTTCATTGAAGAACAGCTTGGTAGGTTGATTAGCCCGTACGTAGGTAGTAAGGAGAGAAGCTCACCTGTTCAAACATGAAGGCGAACTCCACTCCTTCTTTGTGCATGCTCTCTACATCCAAGAAGCAGTAGAGCTTGAAATATAGCTTCCATTCTCCTTCCTCCTCCTCTTCTTCACTGCCAGCAAGCCTGGAAACAAAGCATTAAAACAGATTGAGTCAGTTGCCTAGCTTGTTGGTTGGTTGATTGGTTGGTTGGGTCAGTAGAGTTGCTTCATTTGGGTTGAGTTTTTTTTTTTGGGGGGGGGGTTGAGTTGCTTTTTGGTTGCATTAGTCAGTCGTGTTAGTTGTAGGTTCATTGCAAGAATCGGTCAGTCACTCCGGTTGGTTGGTGGAGTCACTGATCGGGTTGAGTTGGGAGCGTCAAGTTTTGGTCAGGTGACTGATCTGGTTGGTCGGATTGGCTTGTTGACGGTAGGTTGATGGGTAATTTTGTGTAAAACTCTTGCGTTGATTCTCATAATACTGTGCAAATATATCAAATGATACGCCCGGTGAATTGTACATATAATTTGGCTGTATCCATACTGTTTCGTGGTGTAGGACATGACATACCTTTCAAACTTTGCAAGGACATCTGCCACAATGACCCTGCTCTCCAAAGCTCGATCGGTCACAGAATTGTGCTCAAAAAGAGAGAAGAGGTTCTTGCTGTCCTCCATGGCCAACCCTCGGATCAACTTCTCCACAACCTTGAGCAGAAACCGTTTTAACGCGTTAGTTTTCGCTGCTGCAGAACCTTCAACTGTACTGTACGTTGGAATTTATACGAATTGTATGTGCACCTCTCCAGCAGTGGTGTGCGAGTTGATGGAGATCTTGCAGGATCCTCCCCCGTGGCAGTAAACAGTGGTGCTCATCTCCTGCCTCACAAGCAAGGCGGCGATCTCCTCCTGGGAGGGCACAAACTCGCGAGTCTTGGTCTTCTTCAAGGATTCCCCGATGAAAGCGGCGTAGCGCTCGATCTCCGTGCTGGGGTAACGCTCGCGAACCCTGATGAAGGTGCACACACTTTAGCTATCCAGTTTACAAGGAAGTAGAATTGTTGGGTCCTGTCAAACAACTTACCTCTTCAGGTGGAAGCGTAGATATCGGAGGATAACGCGACTGGGGAGGAAGGTGCAGCTCATGCAGGTGAGGAGGTGCCAGTGCGCCCGATTGGCCGGGCTGTTGGGCTGAGGCACATGATTGGTCTGCTTGATCACCTGACAGTAGACCTGAGAAACACAACACAAATGTGTTCATTGTT
>NW_017842021.1:0-2663 GCF_001891065.2 Hippocampus comes
AAATGCAAAAACTAACCAGAAAACTGATCAGGGAAGGCTGGTGCTGTGCGGGCTCCCTCTAGTGGTCGAAACGCAAACAATTTTTAAACGACGTCTATTTTATTTTATTTATTTTTTAATCCGGTACTGTAGAGGACATTTGTTAAGAGCCACTGAGAGGTATTTAACTCTTTTGCATATCATGTTTTAGAGCTGAGTTTATTCGATGCACAATACACTTGATGTGCAGATTTGTTTCCTGACAGTTTTGAAACGCTTCTCACCAAAGTTCCTTTTTAGGAATGAAAAACTCCCCTTTTGGGCCGAGTACATTCTAGTGACGGTCTAACGATGGTCATGGCTTTCCAAGTACCGCCTTCCGTGAGCGGGAACGTCACCCTCCGCGGACTATTAGAAAGAAGGCAGAAGGACGAAACATGCACGGAGTTCACTTTCACGCAATCCATCGCCTCGGCACTCGGAGGGGGCAATTCGGCGCCTCTGGCCCCCTCCATCTGCCAATTAACCGCACACCGGTACACAAATCGATGTTTCCACTTCATTATGCGGAGCCGCCGCGTTGCTGATGCGCCGCGGCCGTCTTTCAACGCGCCGCGGCGTCGCCGCCGCTTACGGCGGCCAGCTGTTCTCGACGGCAGTTAATTTTGCTCGCTTCCGCTTTCAAGGAGGCAAAGCGCCAAAAGATATAAAAGTGATGGAAGGCGACGAGCTGCTCTCTAACTAGTCCCCTTGTAGTTGGGATAAATGGGAAAAACCCCCCCCCACAAAACAGAGAGTAAACTGAACCAATCAACATCATTGGCAGAGCTACACGGTCATCGGGAGTGGCACATGACAACAAAAGCGGAATATTGCTCAACACACAAGTGGGAACAAACGGCGAGTAAAAAAAGCAGCGTTTGGAAAGGTGTCCGATGAAAAGACGGTTGTGCTTTTGAGGGACCATTTGAACAAATGAGCCACCAATCGCAGACTGCTGGCGTGCGACGGCAAATCGGAGCACGAGACAGAAGACGGGCAACGGCATCGGCATCGGCGACTTGGACTTCATCCCGCTTGCATTAGGAGCGAGGCTCCGGACATGCGTGGAATTCATTTTTGGAAGCCGTGACTGGAGATCGGATGAGAGACGACGACTGCTGAGCGACAGAGCGGGGAAGGGGCAGAAGCGTCGCTTCCAACCATGCTGCCCTTTTATGAAACCGACACCTCGGCGCGTCTCACCCCGAAACAGCCGCAGCTCGGAAGATCCACGACGGCCGCCATGGCCGCCGACGCGTGAAAAAAAAATCCCGTCGACGCCTTCCCCCGCTGTCAAGTCCGTCCCCGCGCGGCTAAGCTACAATATGACTTCTGGATTCGGAACGCGTTGGAGCAACTGGCACGTGAAGACAGAAACGTTCGGGTTTCCCCAAAGAGGCCGCGCGTGCCGACGACCGGAGCGGGCCCGCCCGAGCAAAGCCGGCACGCGCTCGGCTCCGGTTGCGCCCGTGACACCGGAGAAGCGATTAGCGCGCCGGGGCTGCTAATGGGGTCTCGGCTTACCCGCTCGGGTGACCGCCGCACAATAGAAAGGCCCTCAATCTTTCATGCCCGTCGTCCGCGCGCGGTCTGTCGCCCCCTCGACTGACTGCGTGCGCCAAGCAAGGCCCAAACCCGGCCGAGGCGTTCAAAAACAAATCCTTTGCGGTCCCCCAAAAACCGACACGGAACGATGGGCGTTCTCCCGCCGACGGCCCGTACGTCAACAACTTTGGAAATCTTCAGTCGGAGCGAGAAACGCGTCTCCGCGTCAAGCCGGCTCGGCGCGCGCATGCAAGAGGAAAAGGGACTGGTTTGACTCACAAATTTGCGTTTCAGCTTGGCCTTACTGCCGCGGGCGGGCTTGTCCTCCGCCGCCGTCCCCGAGCTGTCGTCGCCGTTCAGGTCCAGGTGGTTGTCGGCGGAGACGCTTTTCCGCAGGTACGCGGCGCGTGCCCGCAAGTGAGAAAAGGGTGACTGGGAGCGGGGTCTGGCTCCCCCTGGCTCCGCTTCGTCTTCGCCCTCCATGTTGTCGTCCTCCAAGCGCCACAGTTCACCTAAAAAAATTTAAAAAAAGTCGAAAAAAATCAAACAAAAATTAAAGGGGGCCCGTGCGTCATTCGACTGGGAGCGATGGCCTCGCTTCCAGAGCTCGCCACGTTGAATTGGACGTGCGGCAACATTCCATTCAAGGGTTAGGGTGACAAGTCCTCCCCCTTCCACGTTCACACAGACAACAAATAATTCGAATAACTGACGTGGCTCTGATGCACACATTTTTGCGATGCGCCTCATGTCATGGTTGCTCACCAACAGCGAAAGCTAACCGGAGTGTTCCAATCGGCCGACCGCAGGTCCGCGCGCCGAATGAAAATGGCTCTTTTAGCAACGGGGAGAGGCAGGAAGTCATTCATTTGCCGCCTTGTCTTCCGGCGCCAAGCGTTGACATGCGTTGGCTCGCTCGCCGAGCGCAAACCGCACGCGACTTCCATAGCGCTCGACCCGATGTTTGCCACAAACGCCGCTGACCTTTGTCAAATCCGAATCCGGTCGGGATCCGTTCCTTCGAGGCGCGCTCTCAACCTTCCCAAAAGTGTTTCTTTTTCAATGTTAGGAGCACAGAAAAGAAGGACTTGAAAAAA
>NW_017842022.1:0-2666 GCF_001891065.2 Hippocampus comes
AATCAGGGCCGTCATATATTCGGGCCAATACGGTAATAATCTTTGGTTGAGCTGTGCCGAGTGTTTTTGAAAATGCGCCCATGAGCACCTTGTTGCTACAGCGCCGGGGCAGGGGTGTCGCTTTGCCACACAAGCAGGAAACAGACACCATCTTGGGACACGGCGGGCACGGACCTGCGGGCACGAGCACAGACACAAAGTTATTCCGAAGACACACAGAAAGAGTGTGTGTGCGCGCGCTTACCAGGATGACACAGCAGCAGACACGCGTGTCCACAGGAAGGCTTCAGCTCCTTGTGACACACGCCGCCACACGAGTGAGGAGCTAACCAGGGATCGGCGGGAGGATCCTCAAGCTTCCCACAGTAACACACATACCTGAACGCAACACACGCTCACAATCACGCCCACGATCAACGTTAGCTCGTCCCGGTGGCTGCTTACCTGGTGGGCGTGGCGGCGTGGGAGTACTCGGTCCGACACTTGGGACTGCGGAGGGGAAAATGATCACGCATGGAAAGAAGAACATCCACATGATTGTTTTTCTGGTATGTTTAGCCTCACCAGGGCCACGGATGCTGCTTACGGCCGAAGTCTTCGTCTGTGGCAGAGCAAAGGAGGAACACCGAGTCCCTGGCCCACTTCTGGATACACGGAAGATGGAAGAGAGAGAAGCAGCCGGAGCAGCTCCACACCTGGAGGGCGGCAGGTAGACGTTAGCCGGGTGGCGGCGTCACCCGACCTAACCGGGGCCTGTTTTCCCTTCCTCACCGGCTGAGTCCGCTTGACCAAGGCGATGCAGATGAGGCAGGTGAGCGCTCCGGACTGGAAGAGTTCGCTGACGTACTGGCCCGTCCTCTGTAGGTCTGTGATGTCGCCGCCTTGCGAAGACACGTGTTCGAAAAAGACGCACGTTAGGGCAACGGTAATTGTTCTGTCTGTCACTATATGTCAGTGTTAAGAAAAGTTAAATCAACCTTAAAAAAATTCTTTCAAAGCGTAAATGTGTCAAAAATGGGATTGGGACTGGCAGTCTGACCAAAGTCCCGGTGACGTGTCTCACCTGTGTGACTGGCATACGTGATGAAGGTGGACTGCAGGACGCGTGCGTCCTTGTGCTCTTTGTCATCATCATCATCATCCTCTTCCTCAGAGGAGGAGGAGCAGTTGGTGTGACGTTCCATCAGTCGTTGCGCGGCGGCCTGGTTGGACTTTCGGATCTCTTCGAACTTGGCCGGACCGGAAGCGCCTGTCCGCCAGAAGAGAAGAAGCTGGTCAGCGGACCACTGAAGCAGACACAATGATGAGGTTTGTGACAACTGACTCTTTTCCGCCATTTTATCAAAACGTTTTCATGTGATCATATCGTGCAGGTCCTCTTTGCACACCTCTAAGAAAAATTAGCTCTGGCTTGGTAAAAATATGTTGTCCATGCTTATTGTTGGATATGATGTACAATGGAAACTCCTCTGTCGCCCCGTTTTTGATTTGATGATTTTCATGCAGTATTTCCATGTTTATCATATGCACGGCTGGATAACTCTGAAAACTAGTTGGAATATTTATATCACTTTATCCTGGTCAATTTTTAGGGGACAAGCAGATGAAGTTACATCCAATATGTATATTGCCAAAATTTGTCAAATTGAATATGTCATGACGTTAATTTTTAATGTACAGTATTGACAAAATTTAAACCCCGTTTTGTTCCTTTATTTCAGCTCTTCCAGTGACACTGGTCTTGCTGGGGAAAAAAGGTTTTCATTTTATTTCACGTCCCTACAACGTTGCGATCTTTGTGTGGTCCTCACCGTGCCCAACGTCGGGTGGGACCATGGTCTTGGCGTTGCCTCCTCTTCCTGTGCCACTTCCTCCTCTTCCTGTGCCACTTCCTCCTCTTCCAGCGCCACTTCCGGGTTTCTCTCTTACCCTCTCTGCTGGAGCTTCCGACTTCCGCCCACGACCCCGGCCCTGGGGTCTCCAGGCTGGCTCCATGTTAGCCAGTGGGGCAAAGTCCCACGTTCAAGCTGATCTTCTGCACAAAAGGGAATTCTTTGTTGACCTATTCAAACGTCACCGCGACTGAATATTGCACAGTAACAGCAAAAGCAGTAACAGTAATGATAGTTGTTGAACAAGCTCTCATATGACGACAGATGACGTTCCAAAAGTGAGCACAAAGCTAACAAGCCGGCTAGCTAGTTGGGACGAAGACGTGCGGTAGAAGCTCCCAAAAAGCAACGTGAAAGTCGTTATGGAACATACAAGATTAAATAAGTGTCTACTGACGTAGAGCCGAACGCGTTAAACAAAGGCACAAAGATAAAAAGGCAGCGTGAACAAACCTCGTTTCTTCTCTCACAGTTGCAGCAGTGTTGATTCAACGCGCAGCTGCCACGCGCACCTCTGCGCGCTGCATGCTGGGACTTTTCGTCCATTTATAACCGCGTGCGGGAAGGCTGAGGACTACAAATCCCATCACTTGTTGAGAAACAGCTGCTGGGCGACGTGGCAACTGATTATTCATTAATATTGTTTATTATCATGCCACATCATTCCAGGAAATAACATTTTATCAGCGCGTTTCTATCACAAATCAAACTTTAGCTATTTAGCTGTGGTGCTTTAATGCAAGGGGTTCTCAAACTGGGGATTGTGAGCCATTA
>NW_017842023.1:0-2694 GCF_001891065.2 Hippocampus comes
AAAAAAAAAAAAAGGTGAAAATAAATTCACTGCCACACCAATGCAGGGAATTACATTCACTTGTCACAGGGTCCCTCTGCCATGCAATAAATATTCAGCATTAGGCATAAAATAAATGTGACTCGTGTGGATGACACATCAACACATGACATGTCCTCCAGGTTTATTTACATTTGTGTTTACATTTTCTGGTGCCTAATACAAAACGTGTGTCTGTAACATCAATTTGTCCATGTTCATTATTGTCCAAAGGCAAAAATTTCGATGTGTGAGTAGCTTTTTGTCATTTGGGAATTCCATTGGCTTTGTGTTGGTCCCAGAATTTACCAGATCACCCGGAATAAAGGATGTTGAATCCCAGATGCAATTGTGCATATGTACTATTTCTCCTGTGTTATTCAAGACTGGTGTGCTGCATTTACAGCACACACTGATGCCTTCTACTTGCTGCACTCCATTTTGCTGAGCTTTTTTTGTTTGTCCACTTTATTGGTTGTTATTCGTTGTCATGCGGGCTACTATCAAATATCATGACACGTTTCCTGTGAGAGGATCCACACATTGCTGACAGTATGTTCACTTTAGGTCATTTAGAGGGGAACAACATAATTGGTACAAATAATAATTTAGGCATTAATTAATAGGTACCACATCAACATTTTATTCTTTCTGAATAGTGTAAAGACATCACATAATCTGGAAGCTGGTTGAAAACCAGGCTACTAAAATAATTGCATTATTCTTTTCAGTGAGCTCCTTCAAGTTGTAACACGTTTGTTTTGTGTATTATGTACTGATCATTCTGTGTTAGCATAAAGCTGCCAAACAATCAGTTTAGTTTGGTTGACATTCACAAATCGAAATATGAAGGATTGCAGCTTCTGTGAAACTAACTTCTATCTTTGTGGACATCAGCACCCAACAAGACAATGAACGAGCTTATCAAAGTTCTGACGATATGCGTACTAGTGTCGGAGGCCAGTCTTTGATATAACACTGCCCTTCTGACTGCTTTGTCAAGCAGTTGTACATGTTTATTCAATGACCTCTTCAAAAGGGCACCTCAAGGCTCACTGCAAGAGCCACTTTGCAATTTACAGAGAAATCACCCTTTTCTTTGCTTTTTAGATGATTGGAACAAACAAAATTCCGTGAAAGAGTATTTGCACTCTTCTTCTTTTCTTTTTTGACCACACCCAGCCCTGATTACCTTCAGACCTGTTAAATCAAGAAATCACTTAAATAGAACCGGTCTGACAAAATGTCGGCCGGCCAAAAATATCAAAAAAGCTACAACAAAATGGCACAGTTCAAAGATATTGTACTCCAGATGACAAACAAAGTAATTGACATCCATTAGTCTGGTTGTACAAAGCCATTCCTAAAGGCTTGGGACTCAAGCAAACCACAGTGAGAACCATTATCCACAAATGGTGAAAACAATGCAACAATAAGGAAGAGATTGGACGAAAATGGCAGATTTCCAAAACAAAAATGACTGTGGACCACAAAGAAAATAAAGGCTTGTCTTGTGTTTGCATTAAAAAAAAATCTCATTCCAAGACTAGGGAAAATATTCAATGGACTGATGAGAGGAAATTTGAACTTTTTGGAAGGTGTGTGTTTCGTTACAACTAGTGTAAATGTAACACAGCATTTCAGAAAAAGGACATTATATTATATATTATATATATTACATATATATAACAGTCAAACATGGTGGTGGAAGTGAAATGGTCTGGGGCTGCAATTCTTATTCAGGACCTGGATGACTTGCTGTAAATGATAAAGCAAGAATTCTGCTGTTTGTCTGAAAACCTCGGAGGAGAATGTTCCGCATCAGTTTGTGAAATCAAGCAGAAACACGCTTGGATTTTATAGCTGGGCAACAATCCAAAACATATCGGTAAGTCAACTTCAGAAAGACATTGAGGGCTGGAGGTTGCTGGTGGTGGGAATGAAGGTTTTGAAGTGGCCTAGTCAAAGTCCGGACTTCGATCCGACTGAAATGCTATGAAATGACTTTTAAACGGCCATTCATGCGCAAAAGCCCTCCAGTGTTGCTGGATTCAAGCAATTCTGCAATGAAGAGTGGGCCAAAATATCTCGATGGAGATATGAAAGACTCATTGCCAGTTAAACAAAGCAATTGATTTCAGTTGTTACTGCTGAGAGTGACCCAAGCAGTTATTAGGTGTAGGCGGCAAATACTGTTCCCCCACATGGCTAGGTAGCTTTCATTCAGGATTCAACATTGAGGATGAGCATTTGGCAAATTTTCTTGACTGCCAATCTCTCTCAGAATATCGTGACACTTACTTACATTCAGCAAAGTGCCTTGGTGGATTTTGCTCAAATTCTGAGCGATTGGTGGTACGTTCTTGAGACCGCAAATTAGATGAGACATGATCCAGTCTTTTGCTTGATTTACTTCAAGATACAACAAATTAACCATTGCTTAATGGCTATCTCCACTCTGCCTGTCGATCCAGATGAAGAAACGCACCACTGTCAAACAGAATCGAAAGTGAATTCATGCATATCCCGAATTCTCATGAGCATTAACACTGAGAAACGTTACGGTAAACCATGTCAGACGATGTAGGCAAGTACTTTGGACAGACCACAAGTCTTGAATGTTTAGTGTTACATCAGTATTATGCACCACCAGTAATACTTAAATGCTTCAAAAAA
>NW_017842024.1:0-2662 GCF_001891065.2 Hippocampus comes
CAGTTTGAGCAGAAAGGGTAGATTGCCAACTTTTTAAAGCAAGGCTTCTTATACTTTTATGCGGGTGTACTCATGAGAGACATGGCTACCCAATTTCATTTAAAACTGCCTTGGGGGGCAGAATTTTCCAAATATTTTAAGATTTTGAAGGAACCGTAGAAATTGCTAAATTGAACCGAAAATGTCCGCTTCGAACCAAAATGTCTTCTGACTTGCTGTGCCTTCTTGAGACTTTTTGACGGGTCATGATCGCGGATGTCCGGTTGCTTCGTGAAACTCGCTTCGGGGGTTGAAAAATGCGGACGAACTGACTTGTCGATGTCGTCGTTGGCGCCGGACGTGGCGGGCGGCAGGCCGGCGTTCAGAGCCTCGCCTTTCATCAGCACGCTGAGGGTGGCCTTCACGTAGCCTTTGGCCCCCGATCGGGTGTCAGCCGGGTCAGTGAGCGGGGCCCACTTCTCGTAGAAGCGGTGGTCTGCAAATGAGTCGAGCGCTCATGCGGGCCCGCGGGGCACGCCTGCGCTCGTTTGACCGTACCTGGCTCATGGAACACGGTGGCAATGTCGATCTTGAAGGTTCCCACGTGGCTCGTGAGGAAGGGCAGGGTTCGGCGGTGGTACACCTGCAAGGGCGGACAGTTCGGGACAGTTTTGGCGGCCTGTCACCATGGAAACGAGCCAGCGATTACGGCGGGGCCGACCTTGATCTCGATAACCTTGTCAAAGAGAACCTCTGGAGTTTCATGGAACTCAAACTGGAAGTTCTGCAACAGGAATTGAGAACAACGCATTGTGTCTCGATTGGGTTTTCGCGCATGGCAACGTGTTTTAATGCGTTCGACTGCAGGGTTTTTGTTGTGTTCTATTGTCGGTTGTGGTGTGTGGTGGCCTCGCGTACTTCATTGTAAAAGGGACAGTTGGTGGACTTTTGCGTGGCCGTGTGTTTCTTCTGATCCCCCACTCGGATGAACACGGCTGGGTTGATGTTGACGCCCGCCAGTTTCTGCGCTTCCAAGATGTTGACGTTGACCTGCAATCAGCCAATCACGTGTATTCGCAGCTGAACATTTCCCGGAACTCTTCAAAGGAGTATCTGAGCAGGCCAATCTTTCAGCGCTCAGATATGAGGACCTTTAGTAGCTACATATAGGAAGGAAATTCGGGCAATACTGTCGTCCCTACCTAGTAGTTTTTGAGCTACTATTCCTGGAGTGGGCCCTTCTTTTAGCCCCAGTTAATTAGCCCAAATTTAGACAAGTTTAAACCTGGACTTGTGAAAATGACTTCGCCTTTTTTGGTGGCATTCTTACCTGGAAACTTTGAACCCTGGGCGTGGCTGCAGCAACATGCCGAGACAGCGGCCTGGAACGACTGCACACATTTACGCACACACATGCTTCTTTACTCCCAAAGATTTGTATTTTTGGACATGTGTGTCTATGCTAGCGATGTCAAACAACAGGCATGACAAATCGAATCTCTTCCACCAGACAGAAGGTCAAGAACTAATCGGCATTCATTTAAAAAAGAAATCTGTACTTCGATTGAACATGACAAATAGTCAAACGCAGAAATGCGCAATGAAAACACTCTCGCCGACCTCATCAAAGGAGTGAAGACGATATCAGACATCTCCATGTCCAGCAGGTCGTCTTCGTCGTCGTCGTCGTAGTCGTCATAGTCGTCGTGGTCGCCCTGACCGCGGATGAGGTCGCGCCCCAGTTGTCGGGCCTCCCTCTCCAGCTCCCTCTCCAGACGACTCAACATCGGTGGGCTTGGTCAGGATAGACCAGATTGGTTTTGTCCGTGTGGTGGTGCGACGTGCGTGCGCGTTCATGCAAGTGTGATGTGAAGTCCCTCTCACCTCTCATCATTTTCAAAGGCTTCATTCTGGAAGCCCAGCGATGAGCTGAGCAACACAGATTCAAAAAAGAAACACACGCAGGATTAAAATGAACTACCTATCCAAAGAACAAATGAATGAAACAACTCACAAAAACACTGATGAAACAACTAACTAAAGAGGGAATGAACTAACAAACTAAGCAACAAGTACAGCAACCTATTCATTTTAAAAAATGACGGTAACTAACTGGGTGACTAAATCACAATATAACAGGAAAAAAATTAAAAACAAACACATAATAAAGGATGGAAAAAGTAACTAACTAACAAAACAACCAACTCACTGAACAATGAAATCACGAACTAATTAACTGACTGAGTCGCCAGCTAGTAAGCTAGTAAACTAACTGGCATGCCAAAGAATGAACAGAGCAACTGACATACTCAACAAATATCAACAAACTCAGACAAATCAACCGAACAAAAAAATCCGCGTCACTCGTCACACAAGAAAGACAGACAATGGCGTGATTTTGCAGACGAAAAACCAAAACGCCAAGAAAAGCTTGATCTGTGTGATTTTGAATTCTGCCTAGCGACAAGTGACCTCATACAAGTCCATCCAACCCGAGACATTCTGACTTTTTTAGTTTTTCCGCTTGACTTCTTACTCATCTTTGTCCTCCACTCTGATGAAGTCCTGTCCCTCCCATCCTCCTGCGGCGCCCTCAACTGGATTGTAGCGCACGTCCAACTCCACGTAGATCTACTCGCCGGACAACAGGATTATCACACATACACACACACACACACACACA
>NW_017842025.1:0-2715 GCF_001891065.2 Hippocampus comes
CAGCTCTATGTGACATTTATCGCAACGACATACGGTAATTTGACCTAAGAGTAAAAGCTTCAATGTCATGTGGATGCCACAGTGACTCGTATGATAGGAGCATTTCTGTTCTTGCTATGACAACCACGAATCACCAACAACTTTCTCGCATGGTTAAATGAGCACAGTCCCCTCTCGGACTGTGTTTTGTGATCTTAGGCAGCACCTAGCTGTTATCACATCGGCCTCACATTTCTTTTGCTCTTGGTTTCAATCTCAGCTCTGGACTTCCTTTGCTGAGTTGGCATGTTCTGTTCAGCTGGGACTGACTCCAGCTCATCCACGACCCCTATGACAAGCTCCTGCTGGTTGCAGTCTTTGTTTCACAATTACAAACTGACCACTCTCCATTTCACTTCAAAATTACATCACACCTCACAAGTGGCCATTGCTATGTTAGCGGTTCACATAGCTGACTTCCACGCAGCCGGTGTCTAATGGATTCCCGTTCTATGGTGACCAATCTAGGGTCGACTACATCCTGGGATAATCAGGATTAGGACAAAATTGGATCGGCGAACTCGAATTGTCACGTTTCCTTTCTGTGACTTCAAAGTGCTGATGACTTCCCAGATCGAGCCCATCTCAAACGGCATTAAAAAGCAGAAGGGGTTCAGAGCTAAGAATAGCCCGAATTTTTCCGCCATCCACCCTTATGCCAAGCTGTCAGAGCCCATTCCCTCTCCCTGCGATTCCACACTGAGCCCCGCTCGTGTGTTTCCCCATCACTCGGATTCTAACCCCGTCTGCTCCAACAAACTCCGCCGACTGAAACTCTCCCGACTTCCTGGCCTGGCGGGGAGGCGGCGGCGAACACACGCTCCAATTTGAGAGAGAGCGATGTTCCCGCTGCGCTGGCCCTGTTTCTTCTTTCACGCCGGAATGAGGGGCAGGGTGTCCTGATGTGTGAGTGATGGGTGATGGAAGGTGTAATTTGGGCCGGTACAGCAAGGCCTCTGCTTGATCTAGTAGCTTACCTGTCAGGGAAATCGGCCCCGAGAGAGATAATTGTTTTTTAAACCAGGATGGATTTCTAACAACGACATCATCTGAATGGATCCTAAAAGCCTTTTTGTGGGGTAGCACACATTTACTCAAGCTTTTTCTATGCTAATGCAGACTATTTTTCTCTCATTGTCATCAAGAAGAGAAGGGACTTGACCTGGATCTGCCTACAAACTGCACTTTAAAAAAATAAAAAAAATTGCTCTAACCTTTTCCAAGCAAGAGTTCTGAACCAACACTGAAATCAAATAAAGTTAAGCCACAAAATGCTCATACCCTGGCCGGATTTTGAATGAAATGTATTTTATGAATGAATATATTTTCCCGCTGACAATGACAAAGGAAATCTGTAAAAGATTAAGTCGCCAGTACTTTCTTTATTGTTTACTTTTGGACCAAAATGATTCATACTTTTAATACTTTCAAAACACAAACCTGTTCATCTTCAGACCCGCATTCCAACACCAGTGCCATAACATATGACAGCTTATACAATGCATAAATATTGCTAAAACGTTTCATTGAATCAAAAGCCATTTATCAAGAAAATGTATGTCTGCTATCCCGAGCTTGACAAATGCCGCTGTAGTTTATCTGAGAAGTCACCAACGTTATTACAAATGGTGCAAAAGATTCCATTGTGTCTCCAAATAATTGCAAAGCATATCAAATACTGTATGTTGAGAATATTTTTCTCTTATTACTTTCTTGTGCTATTACCATCGTGGGGACATCCACACAACCCTTTGTTCGCAGTTTAGCACAATTGCAGACAAAAAAATACCATTGAGCTTGATTTATTTATTTTTTTAAATATTCAAATACGAGTTAAATCACGAGTCAAATAGGCTCATGAAATACAAATTCACTTGAACGCTTGATTCGACCAGAGTATATTCAAATTTCTGGAAACCAGCACCATAATCAACAACTATCAATAAAACTCAAAAGATCAGGCGATTGTTTCATTGTTCATTTTGCCTTCACAAAGGAGAATTCCCCATCCTGTCAAGAGGCATCGACTCTTTGTTGGCTCTTCAAGAAAAGTCAGTCAGCATTAAACACTTTTAATGAACGTCAAAGGCTGGCAATGGCACCAGCAGCTACAATAAAAACATAGCCGAGCGGCAGGAATCATAATAAGGCGGATCAAACAGATGATGGCTCTTCGAGGTGGAAATATGCGATGCCTAGTTGTATGTGATAAAAATGAGAAAGATGTTTGTTTCCTCCTTTGAGTAGGTTCTGTTTCCACTACAGCTTGTTTGCCCGTCTGGCAGTTGGATTGCACTCAAACGACCACCGTGGTTTTCAATTTTCCATGGACATTGACACAAAATGGAGTTTTATTGGAAATTTCGGTGCTCAGCAGTGGTGCGCTGCTTCTGTATTTGTTTTGCTAGCTGCTGTCGATCAAGCCCGGCAGGATAGGATAACCAAGCAAATCTTTTGCCAGCTGCCTACTCCTCAAAATGTATTTATCTCCGCGAGAACAGCATTTTGGATTGCTCCGGCCATCTCTCGGAAACTGGGCAGGGTGAAGATCTGCCATTTTTAAGCATCCGTCCGACTACAGTATCTGATATATTCTCATGTCAAAGCCAGAAGGTGAGCATAGCTACATTGTTGGAGACACAGATTGATTTTTTTTTTTTTTTTTTTTTTTTTTGA
>NW_017842026.1:0-2723 GCF_001891065.2 Hippocampus comes
TTGAACCGGCGCTCTCGGTGGGCACTTGTTTTTTGCTTTTCACTCGCACCGTGAAGAAAAGCAAATGACATTTCAAAAACGCGTACCAAACGTGACTAACGAATCGGAGGTATCTGTATCAATACAGTTAGACTGAAATACTGATTCGCAACAAGACGTCGTGTTTACGGTCAATGTAGCCAACAGCGCAAAATGACAGACCCGAGTCGTCAAAAAGCCATCAAAAGTGGACGGTTGAGCCTTTTTGTTGATATCTCGGGACATGTGTCGCACTAATTGAATCATTCGAGGGGTCACAGAGTTCTCGGGAACTGTTGCGCACGGTTAATGGCCACAATGCGGCAGCGGTTAGGACCTTTGGAACGGACTAATTGTGTCTTGCCACCCGTGAGACCAAGCGTGGACACTTCAGATCCTGAGTGGTCCCTTAATTAATTTGATTGCGAATGGCTACAAATCCTTTGGCCCTGACAGAGACCCTGAGAGAGGAGTGCTTATTTGTAGCCCAGAGAGCAAAGAGACGCGGATAGCATTTCAGACTGACGGGAACAAGTGACTACATTTTAATGGAACAGATATTCAAATGGTATGCTACGCACGGACTACAACATTTGGTGCCCCCGTAACGCGCTGATGTCGAGCACGACTCCACTGAACCGACGGGCGAGGTGTCAGACGGCTTTGCCCATGATGAGAAGACTCATGAAGAAGACCATGATGAAGAAGGACCACATGAAGAAGCGGTCCAGTACCTTGGCCACCTTCTTCCACTCGCCAGTCCTCTTTTGAGTGGCCCGTTGCTCCCTGTAGCAGTTGGCGATGTACTCCACATTCGGCAAGAGCAGACGCCTCTCGTCGCAGGGCGGCCCACGAGAGGCCCGCCTCTCGCTCACGCCCCCTTTGCGGCATCTCCTCGCACGGCCCAGGTCGTCGTCGTCGTCCATGCTGACGACGGCGGCGTTCTGCCGGGGGCTGTAACAATCGGTGTGCTTCACCCCCAACGACCCATCCAAGTCTTCTTTTTCCTCTGCGGGCACGGGGAAAGCTGTCGCCGTTCCAAAGGTCTGTTCCTCTCCGAAGGCCCCCGCCGAGCCGTTCGTGTTGCGGTTCTTCGCCGGCGGAGGTTCCCGCTTCTCGGACGGGGGAGACATGCAGTTGTCCCCGACCTCGTAAACGAAGCACATTCTGGCCATGTACTGCAGGACGACCTTCTTGGCCCACTTGGGGACGGGCTTGGCGTCGGGGCCGCAGTGGTGAATGTTCATGATGAAGATGGTCAAGGCGGTGGAGGCCGTGATCATGGTCATGGTGGCAATGTAATACTTTCCTGTGGGTGAGAGACGATGCATACGGTTTCGCATGAGTTGGTTTCTGCTCGCTCATTTGACTGAGGTCAACCTGAAGGAAAAGTAGAACAAGTAAAAACCTTGCTCCAGAGTGGCTTTGAAGGAAAAGCATCTGTGGCTAAAGCCCAACTGTGGCAGGGGTTGTGTTTTCGGAACCGGGATTCGACACCCCTGCCCGAACCCCCCAACCCAAAATCGACTTGGACTCTTGGGTCAGGCCTTTCTCAGGACTAAATGTTGTTCCTTCTAATTCTGAGGACTCTCCGTGGGCACTTTTTCCCCCCAAAAAATGCATGTAGGTTCAGAAAACTAAATGGTTGTCTTTTGATTCCTCGCTTTAAAGATCGCCGCAGAGATTCGGATGTTTAAGCTGCTTGATTTGTTATTTTTATCTCTCTCCTTTACCCACGGTTGGGATCAGTCGGCGCCAGTGTTAAAGTGTGACTGGCCATGTGACTGACCGGAGATGTCACGCTCACCCGCGGTTATCTGGCTTCAGCTCGGAAGAATGGAAGGACGCATGGGGCCATTGCGATCACACAACATAACCTCGGTAATAGCGGTGACGGATTGAGCTTTCACCCCTACCGATGAGCGGTACATTCTCCGATGGTGGCATAATCTCGGCGACCAGCAGTTGAAAGACGGTCAGCGCCAGCATCACGGTGACGCCCAAAGACACTTTTTCTCCCGAGTCCGCAGGCAGGTAGAAGCCCAGCGGAGCCAGGAAGGAGATCATCACGCAGGGTATCAGCAGGTTGAAGACGTAGAAGGAGGCCCTCCTCTTGAGTTTCAGCGTGAAGGTGACGTCGGGGTAAGGGTCGGCGCAGCAGCCGTACAAGACGATGTTCCTTTTGGCCGCCATACCCAGGACTTGCCACTCCACGTTGTCCACCAGGTCGGCCAGGTCGGCGCTCTCCATGGCGTTGAGGATGTCCAGCTGGTTGCCGTTGTAGGTCCACGAGCCGTAGGTGAACCTGCACTGCTGCGCGTCAAAGGGAAAGAAGGACACGTCCACCTTACAGGAGCTCTTGGTGATCGCCGGCGAGTCCCACGTGATCCGGCCGTCGTGGCGGATCACCACGTTGGTATCCATGGGGCCCGTGAAGTGGTCGTCGGCGCTGAAATTCAGAATCACACGCTGCGCTGAGAAGCGGACTGGATTTATTCCATTGACGAGGCATGCGCTCCAACTGGGGTCCTAAATTGGAACTTGGAGCTCCAGTTCCACTCCAAGAGAACTCTCAATGTTGCGCAGCTTTAAAATAAGATCACCAAACATGTCCTTACCACATCACAGATCAAAATAACATCACCCTAGCTCCTCCAAAACTTAAATTGGTCCAAGTAAGAGCATTGTACAGTTTAAATAAGACA
>NW_017842027.1:0-2752 GCF_001891065.2 Hippocampus comes
TTTTTTTTTTCACTCCAATTTTTGCACTACTTGAAATCTTAGCCTGGGCCAGAGTTGTTATTTTTCCTCACGTTTCATTCCAAAAACTGTTAACAGTTTGATTGAAGCTGACTTTTGTCATGCAACCTGAAGTTCAATCCACCATTCATGGTAGATTTACAAGTGGAAGATGCCTCTTGGGATATTATGTTTATCGATGACATTTTTTCTTATCTGAGGAATGTGACGTCACTTTTCGAGATCAGGTTAAGCGACACCTTACATACAAAAGGTGCTGTGTCCACGACATTGCGAAATACAGATGCGATTAACATCCCTTGCTTGTTTATGACTCTGGCTTGCAGGGAGGAAGGGTACTCAACTACAGCAACCCCCTCATCCTCTTTCTCTTTCTGCTCACCTTCACCACGGCCACCATCATGCAATGCTTTCTCCTCAGCGTCTTCTTCAACCAGGCCAACCTGGCGGCAGCCTGCTGCGGAATCATTTATTTTGCCCTCTACCTGCCTCACCTCTTCTGCTTCGCTTGGCAAGATCGCATCACCAAAGACATGAAGATCCTGGTGGTAGGTGGAACTGCTGAACACCTTTGAATTCACCGGATATTTAAAAGGGTGATGTTGATACACTGATCTTGTCCCTCAGAGTCTGATGTCCCAAGTTGCCTTTGGTTTTGGGACAGAGTATCTATCCCGGTATGAGGAGCAAGGTCAGGGTCTGCAGTGGGACAACATTCAGACTAGTCCTCTGGAGGGGGATGAGTTCTCATTCCTCACCTCCATCTGCATGATGGGCCTGGACACCTTGCTTTATGCTGTACTTGCCTGGTACCTGGACAACATTTTCCCCGGTCTGTTTGATCGACAAACATTTATTTTTATATAGAAAAAAAATAACCAGTGTGAACATGAAATGTATTCTTGCTCTCTTTGTTATGCGAGACAGGCCAATATGGAATTGGCCGCCCATTTTACTTCCCCTTCATGCCATGTTATTGGCTCAACACAGTCACTCCAGTTTCAGGTCAGCGTTTTCATTCAAGCATTTCCACTTTCCCTATCCATGTATATAAACAACAATACATACATACGTCTCATTATGTTTTTTTTAGACAATAAACCTGAGCTGCCGAAACAAGGTTTTGATAACCAAGCATTCAAGGATAAAGAGGAGCAGCGAAACCAGGAGAAACCGAAGACTGTCGAAGAAACTAACGCATGTGAACACAGAGACCAGCGAGATCAGAACCAGGAGGCAAATGGTACCGGATCAATTTGGTTCTTTGACTTACATGCCGTTCAACTAGATGACCTAAAATGTGTGCAGACGTGCTTCTCATATATCATATCCCGAATATAAAAAAATAATTTAAGATCATTTCGTTCTCCTTTGTATTTGTCCATGGCAAAATCTGTACGAATCTGACATTTCTCGCGTTAGTATTCTACCTTTTCCCTCCTCTCGGTGTTGTTATACTGTTATAGCATTGTTGCCACTGTCAACACCTTTTAGGGGAGGCATTCTTTGAGGCAGAACCAGCTGACCTGGTGAGAGGCGTTTGTATCCAGAACCTGGTCAAAGTGTTTGGCAGTCGCTCCAAGCCTGCCGTGAACGGCCTCAGCTTGAGCTTCTACGAGAACCAGATCACTGCCTTTCTTGGGCACAATGGGGCTGGCAAGACTACCACTATGTATGTGTCGCGCCGAGATATATTATGCATCCAAAATCAACACGTGGGCTGGGGATCATATTTCATCGCCCAACGCCTTCTTTTTTTTTGTCCTCTATCTTCTAGGTCCATCTTAACTGGTATGTTCCCTCCCACCTCAGGCACTGCTTCCATTTACGGCAAAGACATCCGCACGGACATGGACACCATTCGTCTGTCTCTGGGAATGTGCCCACAGCACAACACTCTTTTTCAGTAGTATGTCATTTGCCACCTAATTCGGGGGTGTCGTTTTCATCGCGGGCTACCTTGTTGTTCTGGTTTCCCTCAGAGGGCCATTGTGACTGTGAAAATCATGTCCATGTATAAAAATGCTTTTCATATCTGCATAAACTGAAGAAAATTGGCAGTCTTTTGCACATAATTTCTGTTAAGTTAGCATTAAACGTGAATTAAACACACTTTATTGGCCTTAGTTCATCTTAAAAAAATAAATAAAGAAAGAAAGAAAGAAAGAAGAATTATGTTTGGCAGGCCAAACCTGCCTCCCGGGATCTTAATTTGACATGTGACCAAATGAAATAAAAATGTGTGTATCAACTTAATTTCTCCAGTTTTTAAACTATATTTGTGACTTTATTTGCCCCAAAATACAGCTCAGCATGATTTAACATTGCAATATCTGTGTTTGCCTGCTGTGACGCAACAGTATGACTGTTGCCGAGCATATCCTGTTCCACTCACTGCTGAAAGGCCGCCCAATAGCCGAGGCTGAGGAGGAGGTAGAGAATATGCTCCAGGATCTCGGCCTTCCACACAAGAGAGATGAACTGACCCAAAATTTGTCAGGTCGGTTCAGATACTTGAACTACGTTCATCGGCCTGAGTATGCAATGTATACACGTCCTGCCAATATGACGATGTTTTCATTCAGGCGGCATGCAGAGGAAACTGTCTGTGGCATTGGCATTTGTTGGTGGCGCAAAGGTGGTGATCCTGGATGAACCCACTTCCGGGGTCGATCCTTACTCCAGACGCTCCATATGGGATCTGTTGCTCAAATACCGTGCAGGTAACCGTGGT
>NW_017842028.1:0-2878 GCF_001891065.2 Hippocampus comes
AAAAAAAAAAAGTTAACAGTTAGGAATACATTTGCTGGAACCCTAAGAAATACCGGTGCGTTTCCTCCTTACCCAATCTGCATTTTGTAGCTCATCCAAGTCTCGAACAGGTTGTTGAAGGGTTTCGCCTTCCATTTTGCGCAGATTCTGCCATGGAGAAACGGCATAGCCAAAAAGTCAAACAAATTAGTGGTAATTGCTGGCAGCGTGGCTACTGTACAAAAACAAGTCACACTGAGGGCCTGGTTGAGTAACATCCTAATTCGCTGGTATGTAAAAACACTGTGGCCACTCGGCATCACTTGGCGTGGCCCCTCGGCTAAGCTCCTTAAATAGTTGCATTAAGGTTACCCTATCGGTCACTTCACCATATTTTACAAAACGTAAGATTTGTTGCAACATTTGGCATCCTTTTGGCATTTTACCTCCTTGGCGCTCTTGATCTTCTCCAGGAAAGTGTGCAGTTCCCTGGACTCGGCATAGAGGGCGCGGCACACGGCTTGGTAGTGGTCCGGGGCGTCTGAAGGGCTCGGGAGGTGGGAGGAACACACCTGGATGGGGAGGAGAAGGGGGCCCAAAAACAATTCACACGGTAGATTAGCACTGGTGTGTAACGCAATGTACAATGAACGAGAAATGTTTTCAACAAAGCAAGCAGCCATTATATGCTACATTACTTTTGATAAATCAAAAATATTACAATAACTGATGCAATATAAAATATTAAATGAATTATTTTTAAATTAATAAATTTTGGCACAAATGTAGCATACAAGAGCTCCAAGCTCAGTGAAATTCTTGCCACAAACATTTCTTTTTAACGAGACAATGCTCATTACAATACAAAAATACATGATGCAATATTAACAAAAAACAAATTTACTAAATACATTTATTAAAAATAAATGTGAACACAGATTTAAAGATAAAGTAAGCCTTTTGCTCATTTAGGCATGAGTTTTTTTTTTAAACAGTGCTTTAAAATACTACAAAGAAGAAAAGATCATTTTACCATTAGCACATTAGCCATGCTACAATCTTTATGCTAACATTAGCATTTAGCGATTGTATATTACCTTCATCTAGGTCTAAAATAAATAAATAAATTTCCAGTCATGGTGACAGTTGCAAACAACAAGGGTAATTAGTTTAAATCACAGAAGAGGAATCACCGGTGAAAAATCTAAGTCTGCCTGCCATAGATAAACAAAATATAAGAAAACTACACTTTAGCTCTTGTTGAACACTTGTTACACACCCCAAACACCACAAAAAAGAGCTAAGTATTACACAAGCGGTGACAGTGCGGTGTTATTGCAAAAAGGACATCAGCCGATGAAACAAGTCATGCCAATGGAATACAGCGCACACTCATTCATTGCGTGCGTACGTGTGTCACACTACACAGGGTCCACTATGAGGAAGTAAGCCTGTGAATATTTCCTCAGCTTATTGCGCTGGAAATACCAAGTTTGTTCACGGGGCTGCGATCGGCAGGAATGTACAGCGTGACAGGCCCCATCAGCGGAACCTGTCGCACGGAAGAATGAGGGTAGGTGGGGGTGTGGGACCTGTGGGGCGTTCACGGCAAGGTACTTATGGGACCAAGGGAGAAAATCTCTTTGAACTAAGTTTTAAGTCATCAATTGTACTTATGACTGAATGTTAAGATAAGCTACCAAAAAGGAAGACCGCAGCATAAACTGCAGTAGGCTAGGGAGTGATCCTTGGAGTACACCACATCAGTGGCCTATGGTTTGATAATTGCGGAAGTCCACAGCATGAACCAAGGAATGTTTCCTTATAGAAAACCATAAATAACATAAGCAACATAAATTAGTGGTTCAAATTGTGATCCATAGTGTACTAGTTTTTACTTGCGGTAACTGTATTACGGTCCTACCGAGATCATGTCGCGGTAGCTTCGTATTTGGCTGACGCTGCCGCCCGAAGTCGAGACAGACAGCTGCTGCTGCTCCTCTTCTTCTTCCTCCTCCTCTGTAGCCTCGTAGCCCTCATCGGGGCAGGCGTCATCGCTCTCCGCCCCCTGCACATTGGTCATCAGGTCGATGAGGCGCTCCAGCGGTGGGCTCAGCTCACGCTCCTCATTCTCCTTCAGGCCATAGTCCAGGGCCTTGTAGATCATCACGCCTAACGAGTCGATTACCTGTGGTGCCGCAACAACACAAAAATGCTTGAGTCCAAATTGGATTGAGACAGCACGTACAGCACAAAGTATAGCAGGCCAAGATGGAATCCTTGTGGGACACCACAACATCAATAGCAATGGGTCAAGCTGTGGTCCTTGAGGAGCATGTCAATAACAGTTTTTGCCATAAAGAACATCGCTACATAGATTATTGTCATGCTGTGGTCCTTTTGGAACACAAAAAATGTTTAATAATGTACCAAGGTCTGACCGAGGGGCTGGGGGCGTTGGTATACATTGTAGTGGGCTACAGTGTGATCTTTGTAACACACCACAGCATTAACGGACTAGGATCAGGTCCCTAAGAAACCTCAAGTTGTGGTCTTTCATGAACATTGATGACAGGCTAAATAAAAGTGAGCCAAAGTTCCAACCAGCTAAATTCTGGTCCTTGAGGAACACCACTGCACACGGCCGCAGTGGCCATTGGAAATTCCGGGAGACCCCGAATGGGCGCTCCAACCTCCTTTACCGTCAACAAATACGTTCGGCAGATGCATTTCTGTGAAGTGCATGTCGTCCGTCGTCCGACCACCACCCCTCCCCCTTCAACGAATGCCACAATATAAACAACAGGGGTTATGGTTTAGCTGCTTAGGGTACAAAATAACATGAAATCCAGACTACAATCTGACCAGGAAAAGAGCATCACAGTATAAACCGAATCAA
>NW_017842029.1:0-2342 GCF_001891065.2 Hippocampus comes
AGAGAGAGAGAGAGAGAGAGAGAGAGAGAAACACGGTATATATGGAGTAGTTGTCGATTGCAAGGTCGAAGTACTGTGAAATACAACAAACTAAAATTCACAAGAAAACTGTACAGCCATGCAGCAATATCAAAATGAACCCAAAAAGCTCATGGAGGATATTGACTGACAAACATGAAAACAAAGGATATTTTTGCGCTAATTATAGCTAGCTTTATGAACATAAAATGTATTTTCAGATGTTGTTGTTGTGTTTCAACCACTCATTTTTATTTTACTTCTCAAACAGATTTTTTTTTCTTCAATCTGAGTTTTATAACTATGATAACCTTGGTGTGCCCTCATTGATCTTTGAGTCCAACTGGTATTCTTTCGAACAGTTGTCATCTTTAGTGACCTCGCCCACCATCTCACCACATGCAGTGGGGCGGCTGTGCTTTTTGTTAAAGCCTTTCCCAACGCTTAAGTGTCCACCACACAAGACGTCCTCAAGACTTCACTGATCTTCTCAGGCACATTTACCTATCGGAGTAGGAGGGCTGGCGCTTATGATGAAACACACCGCCCTGACAGAAGAGGTCAGGGAGAAGCAGCTACAGTAAAACCACAAAGCAAATCCAGACATCAATATTGATGAGGTGGACTTCATGCTATGCCATATCTATCAACGTCCAAAGATACCCCGATTAAAATGGCCACCAGGGTGGCTGCGGGTTTTAAGCCTCTGGCATATGTGGACTATTGGAGTGAGTCCAAGATATTGATAAGGACACGCAGTGCCTTTGGCAGAAGAGAGGGAGCAAGTAGTCAGCCACTGAGCTGCAATGTGATTAAAGCATAATAGGGGCGGGAGGGGAGGGGGGCGATTGTGGGTTTCATGCTGTCTTTCCCATTGACTTTCATCCATGTGAGAGCAAGGTCACCAGCAAGGTGTTTAGGGCAAACTCCACAAATTGTTGGACTGGGCCTAGATAATCTCCAAGGTTTTTTAATGGATGCAAGGTCTGTTTACCAAGTGAGTGCACTTCACAAAGTCATTTGACAATTGTTTTGACCTCTAAGGTAATAAGAGAACTGGAATTGGCTTTTTTGATCAATGGCATCAGTGGTTATATATTCAATGACCACAACAACCTTGAGCCTCATAGAATTTTCCGAGTGTTTATGTGTTGAAATGTTCCTGTGTGGCTTACACAGAGAGGTGGACGGTCTCTTTGTATTTCATTTCTGGAGTACAGCACACCACAGGAATTCACACTTGAAAAGGTATTCATTACTTTAGCTTTCATTCAGGCACGTAAAGTTTTGATTATGAAATGAAAATAAAAAATGCTTGTAACGAGTTGAGTAATTGATTTTGTTACAAATTGCCGTGGTTGTGGACAATTAATTTTTGATTAATTGTCTCTTGAAGACAAAATGGAGAGCACCAATAGGCTGCAACCAGCTGAGGCGCTGTTGATTCACACAATCATCCATTTTCGACAATGCCTATCCTGTGAGCCTTTCCCAAGCGAACGTAAGGCAAAAGGCAGACGAAGCCACGGGACTGGTTGCCGCTCAACTACGTGGCCCCTGTCGGGAGTGACAACTATTGGCTGTCACAGTCACACCGTCACTGAGTGGGAACTGAACCCAAACTGCCTGCATGGAAGTCAGGCAAATGAATCACTGCACCATAGATAATTACTGTCGATGAATTCTCAACTCGACTGCTTGCTCATATCACCATCAATTACTTGCTACCGACATTGTTAAGAAAAAGGTGTTTCTCAAAATAAACATCTCCACTTGGTAGGTAAAAGCCTTCCCATCCCATTGATTGTTGGTGCACTGATTCATACTGTTTGTTCATCTCGGCTAACTAAATAAGTTTGCCAAAATACATGAGAGAAATGCAGGTCACTTCTGCCCGATGCAAATTGAAACCGCAAAAACAAACAAAGAATATTACTCTAATCTACATTAAAGTATGATGCCGGTCAGTTTCCACTGTCCGTCTCTACAAGTGAAATGCATGTGCCCTGACATTGAGTGGCGATTGTTCGGGGTGTCGTCTGCTGGCTTAGGCTCCAGATCCCCATGACCCTGAAAGAGGATGAGCTGTGTAGAAAATGGATGGGTGGATCGTATTGACTACAGTATTGTCAAGACTGACTTGTTTTTCTGACCCACACACTGGGTAGCTTTTACCCAAGCTTGAGTTGATCACTTTGCTCCAGAAGACTGGGTTGAAGATTGAATTTGGGCAGGCAAGTAAGATCTTGTCTACCTGCCGGTTGAGTGGAAACACTTCGAACCAAACTGTGGCAACGTTTTTACTTTCTGGACCTGGATAGGAC
>NW_017842030.1:0-2796 GCF_001891065.2 Hippocampus comes
TGAGTCTAACCGTCTCGTTTTCTGCCTCATTCGCACACACGCATACGAACACGCGCGCGCACTCACAAAGCTGCAACTCAGCAATTAGGATTCTTCAGTGGGATGTTTGTACACCATCCAGCTGTGACAAAATGAGGAGCGATCACACTGTAACCACACGTGTACAAGTGCAAGTGTTCATGTTTTGTTTTTGCCGAAGCACCTGCTTTGCACTGTTGTGTTGTCATACGACGAGTAAATAGGCAACGTTTCCTGCCCTAATCATGAGCCAAAGAACAAACACGGCCGTGTCAACGTGTTTTTCAATATATATATATTTTTTTATTAATGCTATTTGCAGTGTAACTTGACATGAGGAAGAGAGCTCTGAGGAAGTATTGGACTAATACATATGTTATTTTTTTATTTTTGTATAAGCATTCTGTAGTCAGTGTATTGGAAAATATTTCATGTTGCTTGTCGAATTAAGACCAGGTAGGTTTTTGAAAAGCTTGGTTAAATATAGTCTTAATACATTGATTTATTCGGGAATGCACGCAATCGTATGAGTACAGTACTGCGCGACTTTACTTTTTAGTGTGTTGCCCCCCAGTGGTTGTTAGCGGGAATAGCAACGACTAAAGCTTTTTAATTTTTTTTTGGGCTGAAATGTTGCATTTCCAAGTATTTCGGTATGCTCCCTTTATTTATTTGTCATTCATATAATTACATTCACTGTATTAGTGGTATTGGATGGATCAATGTTCAAATACATAAAATTTATAATATGTAGATTACATATATACGATATGTTACATTATTGCACTCGTGATATCTCACAGGCTCACAAGTTTGGTTTCAGTTTACACTCCTGTTTTTTGTTGCAGACATGCAAGAAGATGAAATACATTTTTTTCTTTTTCCAGATTGAATTAACAGTTCATGATGTTTTAAGTCAGGAAAACTAGCGAGTTTTTATTCATGCAATACAATATATGAATAAAACATGTCATATAATATACGTCAACAATCGTAACAACAACTATGATCTATTACTGTAATAATTTATGTTAAAAGTTCTGTGAGGCGCTTTGTTACAGTTGCAGCAGTTGTTAATGCGCTAAACATTTCAAGATGCATGGTGTTGTATAAGCGTTATGATCATGACCTTCCCGGATAGGTTGAAACAAATCACGTGTTTCTATTACTTTTATACTGAGGCGTGTGGATCGTTAACCAAGCGGCTCCTTACAGATGCTTGTGTATGCGCGTGTGCGTGTGTCCGTGTCCAATGTTGTACATAAAAAAATAAGTTCAAATGCTCAGCTTCCAGAAACTCAAATGTCTATGGGTGGAACCCTCGTGTCGTGCTTGCAATGAAACGAAATCCAGGTTTGGTGTCGACGCCAAATGAAACAAGCTGGATCAGGCTGTGGACGTGGCCGAGACACGCAGGCTGTGCATGTGTGTCTGCTGCCTGGATCTTCCACGTGGCTGCCAACACACTCACTTTTCCATTCGGCGGCGGTTAAGAGCGCGCGCCTGGCGCAGTGCAGAGCCCGCGGCGCGTTCACGTACCAGCTGCAGAAGGAGGCGCTAAACGCTAATACTGGTAATTGAACGCATCACCACCTCAGCAATATCTCACCTGGCTTTTACCTTCGCTGTGAGCTCACTTCATCTGCGGTGATAGGTACGTGGCCGCGCACGGGTTTATGTGTTCTGCTCGACCTGTCCTCTGCATTGCATGCTAGCTGTCAATTTATTACCAAGCACATATGTTTTAGAAACATGCCCAACGTTGTCGACGGTCACGCTTATTGTTTCGTCTCGATACACAGTCGGTTATTGCAACCGACTTTTAATAGTCATGTATATTCACTGGTGGTCACAACATTAGGCACACTTGCACGATCTATTGCGATCCAATACAAGAGCAGGATAAAAAAAAGTGCTGCGCGCATGGATCGGTTGTGAAAAAGTGTAGCTACTAAACGTAACGACACACTGCTCCAGCTCCGTCGTGGTTTATTTTACTTCTTGCTTCGTTTTGGTACAGTTGACTTTGACTGGCCAAGTCAATATCGCGATAAAGTGCTTTAAGTGGCCTCCATCAGAATCACTCAATCTTCATCCCAATGTAACAGAAGTGGCTAAACATTTGCGCACATGCTCGTGGAATAAAGATCTTCAAATAAGTTTCCTAAATGGGTAATATAATACTACCTACTTGCCCTGTGGGCCTACAGATTCTTAAAAGACATAGAGTGCGGTAGTTGTTTCATTGTTACAATATAGCAACGTCATGTATAATTATTTATAAGTGTGTTTGTTTAGGCCTGATCATGGATAGACATCTGAACAGACTAGTCCCATCACTTCTGGTTCTGGCTCTGATCCTGCAGGTTCACCGATCCCAGACTGCACCTCAAAGGTAAACCACATGTTTGCACTGCATTCTGTGTACACTCGCTCTGGTTTTTGTGAACATGTTGCTAAGCTTTATGACACAGAATGCTTCATGCTGTTGCTTCGAATGTCCAATCGTTGTCTTACATACAGTAAAGAAAGAAAACGGTGTCATTGGTATGCCTGCAGAACGAATGACGTCATATCGATTATTTGGATGTTTTGCATATATTTGCATAGTAGTACTGTATTGGGTAGTATTACATAATGTGCATTTTCAACTTTTCAACATATCCAAAAGAGAGGATCCAGAGAGAGTTCACCCAGATTCCAAATTGCTGACCAATCCTTTTGGTTCAGGAGAGGAGGAGCGAAGGTGACTGACACAACAACAACAACAACAACAAC
>NW_017842031.1:0-2730 GCF_001891065.2 Hippocampus comes
CCATGAAGAAAATAACTTGAAGGATGTACAAGCATTCCGCTGCTGTAATGAATAACTGTCATTGATCGAGAATGGATGTCACTGTAACGAATGGGCCTACTGAACCAAGAAATCAAATCCTAGCAACCTGGCTCAGCTACAACATAACACTTTTTAATACAATCATATTCATAGTCCGGGCACCCTAACGCAAATATCGACAAGTGCAATCGAACGGAGATGGAGTCACAGAAGTGTTTGCGCACTTACTGTCCTCTGGAGGTGTGAACGAGGAGCGTCACTAAGGTGGACATGGCCGGACACACGCAGTTCAGTGCAAGCATGGCGTACTTGAATTCCTCTTCACATACGACGTGATCTGGAAATGCAGACGGTAGGGAAATAATTGGTAGGCACAGAATTGGATAGCCTTGTCATTCCAACAATAATTGAGTTAAAAATGGAAGGGAGAGCAAGCCTTTCTTCTCTTTACTTTGCTCTCTTTGCAGATGAGTTTTTTTTGTACAGTATATTTGAAAATAATGCCTTTCCAAAATTCCCCAGTTTGACTTCCATCGAAAAGTCCTGAAAACGTGCCAGAAAATGTACCAGAAATGTCCCACTCCACGATGGATTGATTATTTTCTTAAGGTGCCCATAGATTTTTTTTTCCAAAAAGGAAATCTGTAGGTACTTACCGGCAAATTTAACGTGGAATTTGTTTTCTGGCTTGAGAATCTGTACGTAGAGCGGACAGTTAGGAGCAAAGTCCTTTGCGGCCCAAGCCCTCAAAATAGTCTGATGGTCCTGTGGAGGAGAGGCACCCAAGTGAGTTCAACAGAAAACAATCATAAATAATCCAATAACTGCGTCGAGCAATGCTTTCCTCTGAGGTGCAAAGACACTTTTTAACAGTGTGTCGAGGTACAAAAAAATTAAAATAAATAAATTGCTCCATTGTGTGATGTGTCACAGTTTGAGTTTGACAAGTGGTTTTGTGACTTACTGCAGCAGTTCGGTCACCCTCATTCCTGCTGCTGAGGATGAAACAAGCCTCGGCATCGTCCATTCTGAAACAGATGGTTGACAATCATTAACAGCAACTAATTCTATATCACTAAAATGAGATTTCAGTGGTGCCTTGGTTGAACAGTTTAATTAGTCCCGTGATCAAGCTTGCAACTCAAAACACTTTTGCCTCTCAAATCTTTCCACATTAAAATGAATAGAAATGCTATTTATCTGTTCAAACCCTCGCTAAAACAGCAATTTTGTATGGCACTCTACGGTATTGCAATTTATAAAAAATATACACCACAGTAACAACATAATAAAATCAAATGAAAACAATCAAAACAGTTTGTGCATCATGATTTCATTCAACGATTGTGCGACTACTTCTGGTGTGTGTGACTTGACCAACAGGGGGCAGTATTATACATACACGTACATACATGAACCCCGAAAAAAAAACATGACGACTACTGTCACATTATTTCGAGTTTCTGATTTTAAACTGTTGCAGGTTTTGTTATATTAAAAAAAGGAGCACAGGCTTGATACAATGTAGCTTAAGATGAGATGTACCCGACATCTTTTTGATTCACTTGTCTCCTTGAAAAAAACTGTGAATTAACTGTTTTTTTTTTGTTTCTTTTTTAAATTGAAATTGATTGAATCAATCAATCAGTCGATCAATTATAGGTATGTTTCATCCGCAGAGAATTTGATACTTTCAAAGACAAGTTACATGTCAGCGGTGGCTAACGCGGCATCCTTGTAAGACTCACTTGGCCCTCATCAGGTCCTGGTCTTTGAGAGCGGATCCTTGAAGGTAGATGACCCTCTGGGACCACAGCGGTATCTGGAGAATGCGGCGAACCTGAATGTCTATATCGGTGGGACACAGGATCACCACGTAATAATCCTGCAAGACAGACGAAAGTCACGATGCTATAAAAAGAGTAAACACTCATCGAGCAATATGCAAAAAGACAAAGCCCGCTATTCGCTCTCTCTAAACTGTACCTGCAACCTGGGATGAGCATAGAACTCATTGAGGAAATCCATCAGCAGGTCTATCTTCAGCGAGCTGACACACAACACCACATGCTTCTCCGTCTGTGCTCGGTGGCGACTGTAGTTTCCGCCTAATTTCTGGCTCTCCATCCACAGGTACGCAAGCTCTTCAAACTGAAAAACAAAAATACGATTTTAAGGCCGAAAGACACGAAAAAGAACGAAGCAGCGAAGCCCCTCGAGACACCGGTGTTGACTTGCTACCTGCAGCGGGAGCACCACCAGGGCCACGCAGATGAGGATGACCACCAGTAGCTGTGAGGGCCAGATCTGAGGCGTCACATCTCCGTAGCCCACGGTGGAGAAGGTCACGATGCAGAAGTAAAAGGAGTCAAACAGGGTCAGGTGCTTTCCAGCTCTCTCTAGGTGCTGGATGCCACAAGCACTGAAGACAAATGGAACAACACAAATGTGCTCTCAAAAAAATGAGCCGAAGGAAGTTGCTTCTGTAATCAGAATCAAAGTCTCCATGATTGAAGTAGCGACGCCATTTACAAATTGACCGCTTGTATTAATACGATTTTTGGTGATTTAATGTGTGCGATGGGTCAACGCCACTTCAAAGCCGAAAAAAATGTAAAAGTCTACATTGCCGGCTATAGTGTCCCCACAAAGGAAAATAGAATCCGGCAATACCAAAACTAAGGTGAAGAATTAAAAAAAAAAAAAAAA
>NW_017842032.1:0-2917 GCF_001891065.2 Hippocampus comes
AAAAAAAAAAAGTCAAACGTTGACATGTACTTTAACTCCAATGATGCTTTTATTAACCGGACGATTTCTTTCTCCCGGCTTTCATTTGGCTTTTTTGAATTTTCCCGCCGCGGCTCCAGTCTTCAGCTTCTTTTTAGCAGATCCTTTGACTTCGGGCTCCTGGAGGCAGATAAAAGTTGGTCGCAGAGCAACTGTGATCTTGTGTCTCATCGGAGAAAAATCAAGAGTTCATTTTCAAACAAACACCCCTGAAGTTATCATTGGGAATAGCAAATAAACAAATACCAGATAAATTAGCATATGAACCGTGAATTAATGTCACTGTTATATATTTTTTTTTATCTACCTCAGCTAGAGATGTTTGTTCACTTCCTGTAAACACTGACTGGCAGTCTTTTAAGCGTTCAAAACATCCCGAATTCTAGCCAACCAAGGTTATTACAGTGAACGAAAACCAGAGCAATAACTAAAACTAAAATGGAAAAAACATGTATGTGAACGGAATTTAAAAAAAACAAACGACATCATACATTTATAAAACTAACTAAACCTATTACTGTCGCGAAAATGCCTTTTGTTCATTGACCGTTCATTTTAAATAACGTCCTTGTTATACCATGATTTGAGAATTGGAGTTTCCTGTCTTACGCAACACTTGGAAAGCTTTTTTCCATACACTCCAAAAATACTAGATCTATTAAAAAAAACAAACCCTAATCAAATAATAAAAGTGACAAGCTTCTTCTTCAAACGAAATGAATTGAAACGTCGAAATGAAATAAAAGCAAGACTGAAAGATCCCAAGCTACGAAAACCCTGCCGCATGCAGACTTCTGAGGCAGTGAACTCCTCGAGACACTAAATCGAAATAAAGCCGACTGAGCGAGCGAAATGAAGCCGACCCCCGAATCATTGACCAAAATAAAAATAAACAAATCGGGATGGAGACAACCAGCGGTAGTCCAATACCTTCCGTTTGGACGACAGCGACCCGCTGACCGAGAAGAAAGCGTCCAGTCGTCCCTGCGTGCTCCCCTGGCGACTCTTGACGATCTTCTTACACCCGTTGCGGATCCTGTCCTCGCTACAGCCACACACATTTACAGCGTTCATGTGAGCAACGAGCGCGTCATCCTGCGCCGAGGACGCTTTTCTTTTGGATTGCCGCCGCGATCGACTGCGACCAGCCCGTCGCCGCTAAATCGGCTTCATGCAAAAGGGGCGGCCGCGTGCTCGGGTTTTACCTGAACTGTTTTTCTTCACACATGAACCGTAGCAGCCCGCCCTCGTCCGGCTCGTTCCACTTGAGCTCCACCGCGGAGCAATCCACCACTTCAGGCTTGAGAAAAAGCTCGCGGGCCTCCTTGTACAGCCAGTTGTCTGGAGCCGGGTGCTTCTACATAGTCCCCAAAACCAAAGCAAAAGAAGGAGTCAAGCGCCCAAGCGGGGCGCGAGCAAGCTTTTTAACTTGAGCAGCCTTACATTTGGGTCAATGTTTTCCAGGATCTCCTCGATGCTGCCGTGCTGCCTGATCAGGTCGATGGCGCGCTTGGGACCGATGCCCTTGATGGTGCCGCAGTAGTCGCATCCCAGCAGAATACACAGGTCTATGAACTGGAGGGAAACGCATTCGGCAATGTATCCAACTCAAATCACCTGGCAAGAGTAGAATGCGCCTTTCAAATCGCAAAGGCTGCAATTTCGTTTCTTTTTTTGGGGCGCATTGGGGCCGAGGCCCGCAAGGCACGGCTCGCCGCCGCATTACAGTCTAGTCCAAGTGGCGATTGGAGGGCAACGGTGCGCTCTAAGAAGTGACGGCAGGTGGTGAGTTGCGGCCGAGCGCCGCCGCGCGCTTGGGTCCACGGGCACGACACTCTCGGTGGATGAAGCCACCGTCGGTAGCAAAGCGCGCATAAAAGGGAAACCGGTGTCGCATACATCGGCTCTGTGGCAAGTGGCGAGACTTCCATACGTTCGGTTCTCGATTGTCCTGATGAAACGCTCGCTTCAAACTGACTTTGTCTGGTTGCAGGATCATCTTGCCGCCAATAGAGGGGGCGAATGCACGGGGAAAAGGTGAAATGATACGACTGACCTATCCGACGAGAAAACATGGACCAATTTTTCCCCTCAGCCGTACAGACAACTCAGGTCAGTGCATCCACATCTCTTTTTACCTGTTCGTTTGTGAGGTTTATGTCCTGAAGAATGCGACTGAAGTGGAACTCTTGGACCGGAAGCTTCCTTCAAAAAAAAAAAAAATAATAATAATAATCATTTAAAATGATGGGATCGCTTCAGGGTTGTCAGTGATGGAGCGCCGAGATTGGACTAATGAGCGACCAAACCACGATTCAACTTTCTGGCCATGATTCCAAAAGGTACGTTTGGCGCAAATGCAACTCTTCATTGTTTCGGGTGTGTCTTTGACAGCGAGTTTGACCCCCCCCCCCCCAAAAAAAAATTAAAAAAATAAAAACCGTGATCCCGTAAGCTGACGTACTTTGCTTCGCTGGCCGTGAGGTGTCTTAGCAGGACGTTTGTTCCGAAAGTCAGGCCGTCCATGTCCTCCGTGGCTGTGGCAAAGACCTTCCCTGCTTTGACCAGAGCGGCGCAGCTGGCCTCTGCCTCACACGGCGCCTGCAAACGCGCGTTCAAGACGAGCGCCGTGAAAGCAGTCGACTTTTTTGTCATGGCGAGCACACCTTGACCACGCACGTTTACATAGAAGCCCAAAAGAAGCAAAAGCTTTGCAATTTGGTGTCCGTGTCTGCCGTCGCCATTTCCAATCGGGGCTCTCCTCTCCTGGATGAAGTCGCCGGGAGGACGTTTTTCAAAGGACCGTTCTCCAAATGGCCGACTCGCTTTGTTTTTGGCCATGGGTCTTTTGAGACTTTTTCGTACGTGCAACTTTGTG
>NW_017842033.1:0-2926 GCF_001891065.2 Hippocampus comes
TAATATGCGGCGCTGTACTTTTCTCCATGTTGTTTCACACGATTTGTTTAATGGGAATAATGACGTGAAACAAACACTGATGACACGTGAGTATGACAACCTAACAATGATCCATCGAGGACCGTTTACTCATTAGCTCGCTGCAGGCACTGGAGTGAAGTCCGAAAGACGACGTTTGGTACTTTTCTTCTTGTTTTCTAAATAAACGGTGACGGACGCGGCCGTGTGTGCGACAATCAACGTTTACTCAGCTCCAATGTTGCAGAGTAAGCGAAGACAATCCGCTTTTCTCGACTCCTCCTCCTTTTCCCTCCTCCTCCTCCCCCGGGCCAGAGTCTCATCCGATCCGTGGCGAGAAAAGCAACAGGCTGCCGTGTAAACAAAACTCGGGACTAACTTTGATTGCATTACCGCTACAGAGCTATGAAACCGAGCAAAAACACTTGACACAATCAGAGTAAAAGCGCACTTGAAACTCAATTCGTCGTGTTGTCGGATCAACTCTCGGCGTCGTCAGAGCGAAAGCCGCATTCGGAAATGCGTATTTTGGAGATAAACCACCACATATCTACTTACATGGATATTCGCTTCCCCGCGGACGGTCTCCGACGCGAGCACGTATAGTCCCTCGGCTAACGGCTCACTGACCCGGGTTTAATAAACAAAGGGGGCGTAGCGTAACCCGATCCTGCTGCGGTCGCTTAGCGAAGAGAGAGACACGCTCCGGCAGGGGCGGAGGGCTGAGTCTCTGGGGTTAAGGCTCCCCCTGGTGGCGGCGTTTGCTCCCTGCAAAGCCTGCCGTGATGCGCCTTGACTTCCGACTTTGATTCGTTTCGTGGCTGCGCTCGGAACTCAAAAATACTCGTTTCTCAAACCATCTTCTCAGAATTCCTCTTAGAAATGAATGGAATTGCCATGACTCTATTCATTCTATTGGCCACCCCCGCAAAACAACCATTTTTTATATTTGTGTATTTGAATGAAGAAAGATAAAACACACACCAATGACATGATCCAACAGAATTTAAAGCAGATGCAATTAAATGATATACAGTGTTTCGAGTCATGGCCACCTACAGGAAGTATGACATAGACAGGCGGATAAATGTATTTTTCCCCAATATTGTCTTTTTCCTTTTCATTACATTTTTTTAATCATATTTTGTCGAATATTTTAATAATTTGATCCATTTTTTGTTCAATATTTTTGTAATATTTTGCACATTATTGCTTTATGTGTTTAAAATCCAACTTAAATATGTGCTGGTGTGATTCTAATTATGCTTATGAAAAGATTCCTGTCATGATGTGGAGAAGAAATGGAAACAACAAATTCGTTCTGTAATAAAGCAAAAACTTGCATTTCCATGCCATTAAAACCCCCAAATCCAAATGTCACACAACCACAACCAAATTGTCACCGCCGTCAATTTTGAAGGCAATTTGCGACGCCTTCGATAATGGCTTACTTAGTATCACCGATATCAGCGAAACGACATCCGTCTTTTGCACCCGAATGACTTATTCCTCGCGATCTCCTCTCTGGGAGAACAACTAGCAGTTAAGTGCATGAAGTCATATGATGCAATAAAGACGTGCCCCCGAGGTTTGCGAGCTCAATATGTCTACGCCGATGATTGAATTAAAGTGGCGACGCCGGCACGGTCGTCCGCCTGGTCTTTTGATTCATCGCCAACGAATCAGTCAATATTCACAAAAGGCTGACATGTAATAAAAGCCCTGCAACGGCATTAGATCACTATCACGAACACTAAAAATCTCATTTGTCCCGAGAGCTGCTTCTATACACAAGCATCTATTGTCATTATTAATTATACGGGTGCATTTACAAGCAGGGCCATTTTTTAAAAATAATTGAAATAAATGTTATTCTGAGAAGAACATAGTAACAGTCTCAAACTTTGATTTTAAAGTGGCCGATGATTTGAAATTAGATACACAAATCGGTGCAGTCGTTTCATTTACCGAAGACAGCTAGCAAAGCTGATACCCCCTGTTGGAACAGCAAGGCTTGGAAACAAAAATCCATGTCTTTTTTACATTTGGGCTGAATTACCGTTGATGTAGGAGTCAGCCAGCTCTCCCTTACGCATTGCCAGTCGGTTCAAAACGATGCGGCTCTCCTCTTAACTGTTGCCTGGAAGAGGGAGCATATACACTAACTCCCATTCTGGCCTCCCTCCACTGGCCATCTGTGCATTTTACAATTCATTTTAAGATAATTTTACTCCTTAAAAAAAAGAAGGGGAAAAAAGACTTGAAATGGACTCACACTCTCACTGTCCATTTTTAAAACTTGTCTTTGGCTTTCAACTCAACACGAGACTCCACACCTCAAATGTTCATTTTTCATTGAATATTTGTTGTGGTATTTTTCTCTCACATTTTAGTTTTGCCGTCTCTGTACTATTGTCTTATATTTGCAGATTTTTGTCTAACATTGGGTTGAGTTGAAAATGGCTCTCTTTGACTGTGCAATAGTTGACCAAACATGCCTTTTTTAGAGTCTCCTGAAAAGTAGTTTTGGAGCTCCAAGGATTCTGCCTGAAATCAGTGACATATTTGTGTCTTTTGTGTGCAGTATTTTTCACTTTATTTATCAACAATGTTTTTTTTTTCTAATTTGGATAGGTTTTTTTAACAATACTAGAATACCATAGATTCTTTTGCATAAACATGCATAAAATAAATATTTAAAATGAATAACCATGACAGTATTAGTATCCAAGAAAGCATCTCGGTGGTGAGTTGGATGCTGCTGACTCGTGACGGCATGGGCGTCTTTCATTCCATTTCGGTGTACGGTGGGCGCGGTGATATAACGTCCAGTGTGGGCAAGCACAAGTTGCCTGGTTGCGTTATACTACTCGCCCACCCACCCCACTCCCCCAAAAACAAAAAAAAA
>NW_017842034.1:0-2938 GCF_001891065.2 Hippocampus comes
GACAGGAGATGCAAATTGGAGCCCTCCTGGGGAATGGTACCTGAATACACGGCAAGTCTGGCAAGATGTAAAATCCTGACCTGCCCTCGCGCTTTTGTTACTGAGGTTGCTGTTTGTCCTACTTTACAATATCAACTGTTTGGTGGCACTTGATCACTTCTCATTGGAAATAGCAGAAGACAACAGGTCGGATCGACTTTTCTGAGTAACACACCTGTCATGCGGTCTTCGTCCTCTGTTGCTTGGAGTTTTGATTCAGGCTCTTGGTGGTAGGGGATGTCCCTGATGACAGCGCAGGTGTCTTGCGTCGCATTCCCAGCGCCCACGCTGAGCTGAATTCCGTCCGACGCGAGAGCCTCATAGCTGGGGCCAGTTATGATAATTAGCTGTGACCAAAAAATGAAGGACACTCTTATCCTGATTCAACAAGAGAGCGGACTCCGATTTCAAGCAGCTCATATGTTCCAGACTCACCCACTATTGATGACATTTTGCACTGGAAGGAGATATAAATTTGTCTTTTGTGTTTTAAACATGATGCTCAAGTAAAGTCAATCAATCCATCAAGACATGAATGTGCGAACGCGCATTTAAGAGGCGGGGCCGACAGCGGCTCCTGCGTGAGTTTGCTCGTTGTGTTTGCGTTTTACTCCCCTCCCAGCGTTCGATAACGGCTGAAAAGTACATCAACAAATGTGGCTCTCCCAAGTCAGGGTATGACTGTACAGTCACCAGGTATGTTTTAAAAAGGGAAAATAGCACAGTAACAGAGGTCCCGCTCTTCTCATGATTGAAAAAGTGGAATACACGCACACACTCATACTGACCTGTGAGCCTTCTAAAGGCGTCTGTTGGTTAGGAATCTCGCAGTTCGTTACCACCGTCCGCAAAACGTGTGGGTCAAAAAGCTGCCCTTTCTCTTGTGCCCGAACGGGAGATGAGACCAACAGCTCTGGATGGGAGGGTGGGACCGAATCGCCTAAGTCCTCATCCACGTTACCCGGTTTTTCAGCAAAAGATGTTCCCACAATGACACACTCATAATCACACCCAATTTCGGGTTCTTGCGCTTCACCAGGCTCCTCGGTCGCACTTCCATCTTGGCTTCGCCGAGCGTCCTCGATCTCCTCTTCCGAGGTGAGGGGGTGAAAGATCGGCTCAGGGGAGCCACGTGGTCGCTCCAGTACCATCTCCCACACAGGCGGGACAGTCAGGGAGACATCATCGGAGGAGCTCTCCACACTTGCATGCGGTGTTACGGCTTCTTCGCCATGTTCCAGCTCGTTTGCGGTTGTGTGCTGAACCTCAGAAAGCACTGTTGTTTCTCCTAAATCTTGAAAGCAGATAAGAAACGAAAAAAATGAATGGACAAGAAATTCATCAATTTGGTCAGTCACGAACCACATTTTCAATGTGCACCTTTTAACAGACAATTTGCTTTTCTCTTCCGGCTTGATAACCTTTTCGGCACCACTAAGTCTCTTTTTGCAGCATTTTCACCATCGCCGTTTTCTCCGTTTTCTCTCTCCTCCTGCTCAGAGTCACTCGTCTCACTCAGGGGGAAGAAAAGGTGTTGCACAAAGGAATGGTCGGAGTCACATTGCCAGATGGCGGCAGTCGACAAGTTGGGCTGGGGCTCCAGAGCCCTGAGTTGGGGCTCATGAGGGCAGGAACGCAAGTGCTCCTGGTACCAACACACCAGACTATGGAGACTCGACTCACGCTCCCTCTTAACTGGCAAAAGACAGGTCAAAGACACAGAAGAGTCAAAGGTTTTGAAAATAGCAGCCTGCTTGAGTTTTCAAATGCCACCTTGTTCACGTGGGCGCCGGATGCCAACCGTCCTGTTTCCAAGCCTCTCTCATCATGTCAAACTCTCACATACCGTAATGCTGACTAGAACTCACCTTTTCTCTCAGGCGCTGAATCCAATGTCCCCTCTAGGGTAATGGTTTTCCTGAAATATGTAAGAATGGAAAATGTATTTTGATAAATGGATGGCCTTCTTTATATTGTTCGCATCTTAGAAAAAGGCTAAGTAAGTGCATGTTTGGCATAACAGGAGTGGGTTACTTGTGCAGTGCATAGGATCTTATATGTGGAGAAAAACAAAGGTATCCGATAAACTGCAGGGAAGCTTACTTTGAGTGCTTCTGTTGATATTTCTCTCCAAATGTGGAATGAAGCACGATTAAATACGCTGCCAGCCCAGCATCACTCAGACTTGTGCGCCTTCGGAGCTCACTCCAGAGCTTGTGCGACTCCCCCAAGTAAACCCTCCGAATGTCGTATTTCTTTCGGGATTCAAGACGTCGCTGTGCTCGGTCTGACTCCGTCAGCCTGGGTCTCCCTCTGCATCGCCTTAATACACCTTTCCCTCGGTCCCCAGCCGGCTCAAGTACAAGTGGAACCTCCAATTCTGTCAGGTTATTCGCCATCTTGACGACAACAGCTGATGCCGTTAACATCCGGAAGTTGTGCTGGTCTTAACCGGAAGTGCTTAAGAAACACTGCCGTTTGTGTTGTAAAACGGCCGCGTTAAAAACGCATTTACCTTACCGGCATCTACGGCGTTCTTAAATCTCATTCAGTAACTTAATATGGACGAAATCAAAGAAAATCGCAGCACAGTCAACACAAGAAAAATGACGTGTGAAGCTGTTGTTTCCACACGGACCGCAAAGACACGCGCGCCAGAGTGCATCATGTAAATAGACGCACGAAACGTCAGAGCGACTTTGGAGTCAACTTCTGGTAGAGCGTCGGTCATGACAGACGTTTTAACGCATATGTTCACAAACTTTATGTCACGGGCGGACTCATCGAAGGATCTCAAGGTGATTCCTCCAGCACCGGCACAATGCGGCGTCCTTGTAGTCGGAGAGCAAAATCTCGGACGCTCCGTGTTGCTTCTCGCGGCTGTTACGGCTGCGTGTCG
>NW_017842035.1:0-2963 GCF_001891065.2 Hippocampus comes
CTACATAGCATCAAAGTCCACTTAAAACTCCTAGTTGCGTAAGCTAATCAAAATATTTACAGTTACAAGGGTACAGCCAGTTTGCAAAGAAAGGCCAAGTTGACTGCGAGGATAGTCGGCAGCATGGTATTGCTGATAGGTTACTATTTTTAACACTTAGGTCGGAGCACTCTATATACGGTTAATTGCAACCAGGAATCTTACAAGTAAAAAAAAACATTTGGCAATCAATACCGTATGATCCAACTCCACAGGCAAAACAAAAACAAGGCTGTGCAGAAATAAAAACTAATAATGACGATTCATACCGGAGAATCGGCAAGGCCGTCGCACTGTTCATTTGGAGCGTCCTTCATGCAGTTAGTCTTCGTCATGTTGACGGTGATGACGTACTTGATGCCAGAAACAATCTGAAAACAAACACAAAAGGATTTACTGGTATTGTTTCCCTAAACTGTCGTTTAGATTCCAATGACAAATGATCTAATATGCGCTGATTTGTCGCTATACTGTAATCTGTACGTCGTCACTTACCTGTTTTTTAACCCCGACCACGCCAGTCTTTACTCTGAGGAAAGGGTCCTCCGTTTTCAAATTATGTTGGGAAATGGCGAAGTTGAGGGCATTCTGCACACCTTCCTCATTGACGTCCACATCCGTCAGCCCCCCGACAAGCCTGCCGAGACCAACGGCGCAAACGACCCCAAGAAAAATGAAGACTACCTTTAAAATCATATTTCTGTATTTCGTCGCACTCAAGACTACAAAATATAGGTTGGCCCGGTCTTCCTCTCGGTTTTATAAACAAATGCGTCACAGCTGAGTCGCGCGATATGATTGGCTCATTTTGGGGCCAATCAAAGTCGTTTAATGCACACTCTCGGAGCTCTTTGGGCTGTCGGCTGTTGACGTTTTTGTTCCGGGAGTAAACTTGTCGAGGATTTTACGTCTGACGTTCGTATTCGGTTCATTTTAAACGTCTTGCATTCGGTGATACGATACTCAATATTAGTATTTTGTATTCATTTACATTTCACAAAATCTGTGGAAGTTCTGTGAAATTCCCCTTTTAAGTCAATGCGCATTAGTGGGCGTTCACCTTTACGAACAAAATGCAAAGAGTACATTTTTTGAAGTAAGTAAACTTCTACAAGGGAGTGTTTCATTTGATTCAACGCGAAATCAACCAAATCGTGTGCTCACATGATGCAGAGACTCCTTCCTGAGCTTGGACGCTTTCCACAAGCAGGTTGTGATCGGCACTGCTGTTGCAGCAGGCGTTGCGTTGCTGTACATGCAGCACAGAAGAAGTCACAAGGTCCAAACTATTCCTCTCGGCGAAGGTTGGTGGGGAGCAGGCGAGAAACCACAGTCAGAAGACGACAACATCTATTCTTTTGAGGTGCAAACCTCCGATGATGAAATCAAGGTGAATTGGGTGGTTGACTTAATGTGTTCACGTTTGGTAAAATATAAAAGTGTGGCCTAGACTGCAAAAATCATGTACGCAATGGCAATTCCTCAGGACCTTCAAGAGCGCCTTGACAAGACCCGCTACACTGACCCTCTGGAAGATAGTGCCTTTGAGTATGGATTCAATTCAATTTACCTCAAGCAAGTGGCTTCCTACTGGAGACACGAGTTTGACTGGAAAAAACAAGTGGCAGTGCTGAACAAGTATCCACACTTCAAAACTAAAATCGAAGGTATTCATCTGATGTACTGCGACCACATTGGAAGGAATATTTGGGCCCTACAATGGAAAGGAAACAGAAATTATGAGAAAAGTTGTAAACTTAAAAAAGAAAGTTGTAAACTATGGTAACGTTGAAATATCCAACAAAATGTCAACACGACTGTAATTATTTCTTTATCATGTGGCAGCAAAAATTTGGATGAATTTCTCCAGTATTATTCCTTAAACTTTTCTTCTCCCCAACAGGAATAGACGTGCATTTTATCCATGTGCGGCCATCTCAACAAAAGAATCAAAAGGTTGTCCCGCTGATGCTTGTCCATGGCTGGCCAGGCTCTTTCTTTGAATTCTACAAGATCTTGCCACTCCTCACAGAGAGCCACACTGATCTCGCCTTTGAGGTCATATGCCCATCTATACCAGGATATGGTTTCTCTGAGGCCCCTCATAAACAAGGTATTTCTCCATAGTAGAAAGATGATTCAGGGCACGTTATGTTTTTACTCTATCTCCCTCTGTGCAGGCTTCAACAGTCTTGCTGCTGCCAGAATTTTCCTGAAGCTGATGGAGCGTTTAGGGTTCTCGGAGTTCTATCTGCAGGGAGGAGACTGGGGCGCTCTCATCACTACAAATATGGCACAGATGAAACCTCAGTAAGACAGCTTGCAAAAACAAGCTTCGGCAGTGGACAATATGGTGGCACCGTGCTGGAATTGTCCCCACACGTTTGTTTACTCCCACGGTAACAATTGGGAGCCTCGGTGTGGAACAATGCTTGCATTCATTGTGCAATAGACACTGATGCTGCAAATTCCTAAAATAAGCACAGCAATTGCAGGATCATTTGCTTGACATTGGGCGTCATTCACTAATAAATGCGTAGAAATGTAGTTACTCTGCACACACGTTGAGCGTACATGCAAAATCACCGTCTGGGGTTCAATAGTTTCAATGCCATGTGCATGTTGGGTAATGATGTGTGTTTGGCGGACCCCCCAAAGTTGCTCATTATTTCTGCCTATGCAAGGTCTGAGGCCCATTGTTTTTTCCTTAATCTTTTTTTTAATCTGCTATACAGGTGTGTGAAAGGTCTCCATTTAAACATGATTCTGTCAAGAAGAGGGTTTAAAGTGCTGCTGTCCCTCCTGATTGGCCCTTATCTGCCCTTCTTGGTTGGTCTGAGTCGGGAAGATGCCCGCCGCTTGTTCCCATTCTTTGAAAAAAATGTCTGGACCATCTTGAGGGAAACAGGCTACATGCACATTCA
>NW_017842036.1:0-2952 GCF_001891065.2 Hippocampus comes
AGTTTCAAACACAAAATTTGATTATGATCCATCTGCAGTGCCGGACTAATGACTATAAATCCAATATAGTTGCCGGAATCCCACATAACAAACCCACCAAGAGAACATAGCTACTACCTCACTGAAACTAAGGACTCACCTCTCCACTGGCCATGTACCTCCTCATAGCTCGTTTGCGGCGGATGGCGAGCCCTCTGCGGTACAAAACGCTCAGCACGAAAATAGAGAAGCTGGCAAACAGAATGGCGATAACTCCCAGTACTATGCCTGTGGTTGCTTGTCTAGAAACACAAAAATATAGAATGGAGATTTCACATTGCGGAAACGTAAAACATGAATGAGAATGCTGCCGAATGAGAGGAGAATCCTACCCAGAAATGTATCTGGAAGACCCAATACAGCCTCCAGTTCCTGGACCAAAGCACCTAGAGAGCAATCATATTTCAGCTAAATGCAGAACACATAGAGAGTTCACACAGTCCCACAGGTTTGCCTTACCCTTGAGTACAGTTGATGTGACAAGGCTCACAGCGCCCTTGCTTGTTCGGGTACTTAAAGATGACCCCCTCACCTCCCATCACACCCTCCGGACATGAGGAGACACAATGTGGGCCGTCCTGTCGGTTGGCACACGCTACACACTCGTCTGCTCCCTGCACATACAAATGAATGGGTAGACTCGGTTTGAATATAACTTAAATATAGAAATAGAAAAAGAAATGTAAAACTGTAATTAACAAATGCAGTATACTGGACTGGGAAAAAAAAGTTGAAGTCATGATGACATTTAAAAAAATAGATTCAGTAATTATTCTTGTGCCAATAGAGGAAGCCTGCGTATGACAGTTGAGCATTTTTGTGAGCATTCATACCGGGCCTATGCAGGTCTCCTTTCCCTCCTGGACTTTACACTCAGGGTGGCAGGGCATACATTCTCCTGATGCATCTGCAAACTCACGTGTCTCCCTACATTCACATAGAAATAATCAAAATGTTTCCACAGACCACAGATGACAAAATAAGCATGGTCGGGTCGGCAGGACCCGATGAATGAATGGATGAAAACTGACCCTGTCACAAACATGCACTCTGGCACACAAGTTCCTCCTCTGCTGTAGTTTTTGCAGGAGAGACACTGATCCGGGCCTGGACCCCAGCAGCCCTCCGAGGAGCAAAGGGTGTCGCAAACGTGGCCCATCTCAACTGTACAGAAATGCAAAGAGACATAAATTTAATCAAAACTGTGTCAATAGGCTGCACGAGGAAATGCTAAAGTACCGGTGGGCAAATTTCTGTCGCATTTAAATTTTTTTAAACAGGCAGATGTAAAAGAGGTGGGCTCAATTAATACAAGAAGTATTACAGGACTATTGTAATAATGTAAATATTCGGTGACCCGGTTTAAAGGGCGCAGGAGGCAATACGTGGCCCCTGAGCCATATTTTGCCTAACCTTGACCCAAACCAACTCACCGCACTCATTTCTTGGCCGGTTTTCCTTAATATCAATGTACTTCTGGCGTCGCTGCGGGCGAGAACTACTTGTCAAGATACGTGTCCAGTTGACAGTGTCGTGGTAGCATAGCTTCTTGTTTCCTGTGATGTAGACGCTTCCATCATTTATCCTTTGAAGCGATCGTAAGCCCAGAGAGGTCAAAGACGGGATCTTCATCACCAGCAGAGAGTAGCCCCTGAAAAATAATGACAACACGATGCGAGATCCATAAAAAAACAAAACATTAAATTCCAAATGAGATTTAAGACCCCGAAAAATGTAGGTACATGAAAATATTACGATACCTTCTCGAGCTCACGCCTCTAAATGGTTTTAAAGGGATAGAGGAGGGAAAAAAAGAAAACACAAACTGATTAGAATGTGCATCATTTGATATTACATTTACAGTTATCTCATCCAAAGGGAATAAAAACATAGCTGGAAAAAAAAAATCACCGGTAAAGTGTTCTGCCTTGAATGGTTTGCAGATTGGAGAACACGGATAGGTCCGTCATATTTTCAGGCCACGACTGGATACTGAGGATGTCTGAAAATGTTACATTGTGTGTGTTCATGGTCATATCGAAGAAAAATGAACACAATCGCTAAAGAATCTTGAGATCTGAACAAACACAAACCTGTAATCTCTCGCACCGTGTTGAAAATCTTCAGTTTTTCTGGATCAAGGGCTGGAATGTTGTTGTAATCGTCACTTTGATTGGCGGAAAAGACACAAATGTCATTTCAAATCATGCAGATAAGGACACGAACAGTGGCGCGGAGGGAGAGTCTTGTTACCCATGGATCCCGGTCACCAGGAAGTGAAGACTGCCCTGGATCTTTGTGCAGTTAATAAAACTGTCGATGTTCAGAGCATCCACCGTCTGTCGGTTCTGAGTTCCTGTACCGCGGCAAGCTGCAAGGAACGATCTCAATTTAGGAATACTGTAGATGTTGAAAACGTAACACGTAAATACAGACGTCTAAATTAAACAGATTTAATACAATGCAAATGCTTGGTGGACCAGATGAATGAATGGAGCCATTTTTTTGATTCCATGATTTTGTGCTACAGATCTTGTCATGGATCCATTATTGTACATTTAATAAAACAGCACTTTTGAATGCAAAAATCTCAAGTTGTATTTACATCAGAGTCATTCTATGACATTCAGTGCACTGCATACCTTTAGGACAGAGGCCTCCACAGAGCTCACACCTTTTCACCCCGTTTTTCTCCACCTCCATTTTATGGGTGGGACAGTTGCTTACGCATGAGCTGCCATCCACCACAAAGTTTGCTATATGGATGAAAACATACAACATGTCAGCTTCAGAGACAAACGGCACTAATGCATTGAAAATAATAGACCAGTGATTGCTTGAGACTCACTGGGACACTGGGACACACAGATGGAGCCATACTGGTACTTGGCATCGGGATTGGGCTCCAGTTTG
>NW_017842037.1:0-2998 GCF_001891065.2 Hippocampus comes
TATATATATATATATATATATATAAATAAAACTATTATGTAACAAATCACATACTTAGTGAGGAGGCACTTGTGTGTCAAGCACCACAAAGACTCAAAACTTCTTAAAAAGTTCCCCTAAATTGTCACATGGTATGAAGGGTTGTGGTCATGTGATGTTGCACGCGCGGTTGACCAATCAGATCATTTGGTTCCTCATGTTTCTTTGTGTGCTTTTTTTGTGGCTTTCTCTTCATGTGCTTTAACCACAACAATAAAGGAACCTGATCATTTACCAGACTAAATGGCTGTAACTCATGTTTTGGTTAGACATCAAATGACCTTGAAGATGTCATGGCGACGATGCAGTATCAGGGAGTCTGACTGAGGTTTGTTCTTGCTGTAGAGTGCGTAAAGGCCAAAAGTGTCACTCTGTGGAGAGAAATAAATATACGGGTACATTTTCATCAAGATCCTTGATTTTCATATGTGCTTTAAAAAACATTACCAAGGTATCCTTCAATCAAAAAAGAACGCAAAATGATGGAGACATTTCATTGTAATATCAAATGCGAAGAATTGATGACTGAAAAAGGCTGTTTTGAAGCAACTGAGTCATAATGGGAAATTTACAGACTTCAATTAACCTCCATACATTTTTGAAGAGAGACAGTGAGTGAAAGTTAGCAAAAATTAGGGCATATACAATAATAATAATGTCGAGTGTCTACTGCCGTACATTTGTGAGAAAACAACGGGCCACCATAGCAGGATCCCCGTGGCAGGCCTCCAGCTCGGGCAGGAAGTAGTGGCTGTGGAAATCATGAAGCTTCTGCAGGATGCCGAAGATAATAGCACGCTTGCCTCGGAGGTCCTGGGGGATGTCCAATCTGTCCAGCAGGGGTAGGTAGTGAGTCAGGATATAGTTCAGCGAGCGGACATACTCCCGCTCTGTGAACAGCACCTCCTCCAGGACATGCTGCAAGCGCCTGGAAAATATGGAGAAAAGAAATATTTCATGTCATCTTAGACAGTGTTATAAGATGACATTTACAGAATGCAAATAGAAACAGGTGTCTATTTGCATGCTTGCCCATGCACCTGCCATTTCGAAACACAAATTGCATGTGACTTATTACTTTTCTAAATGCATGTTTTTAATACCGTTCATTTTAGTCTGATCGTAGAAACACATTCATGTCTTGTTTTTACACACCAGTTTACATGGAAATATTTTCCACAACTTCCACTAAGAATCTCATTAGAATTTTTTGGGGGGTGTGGAAATTTCAGACTATAAAGCATTCCATATTTTCAACAGTGATCCATACTATTGTCAGCTAAGTGTTAGGAGCTCTCTGAAACTATTGTGAGAATATTTATGAATGCAACCTGGCTGCTGACCGTCTTTTGTGAATCCCACCGGGATATCAAAGGAAAGATGATGAAGAAAAAAATCTGAAGAAACAATACCTGTAGAACCTCAATGCAAGCTTGGAGACAAAGAAGATTAAAAAAACAAAATAGGATGTGAGCCAAACTCAATTGTGCATTCAGCTCTCAGGAACACTGAAACAAAAACTTCATCCACTTACAGAGCACTGTTGGCGCCCTCTTGTGGCCTTTCCAAACAAAACGGTCCTTCACCCCTGCCATTGGGCAGGCTGGAGTGTTTGCAGAGATAAACCCGGTTGTCCTCCGCAACTCCCCGATTGCAGGAGCCCTCGGAGCAAAAGGTTCCGTGGCGGGAGAGCTGAAATTTCTGAGCCTCTTGGAGGATCCGACAAGATGGCTGACCATGGTGGGAGCAGGAGGACGATGGTCTAACATGCTCCTCAACAGGTGTGGAAGACTCAGGCGCCCCTATCGCTGTCGAAGATGAATCTTGGGACTTGGCTCGCAGGCCTCGTCCCCACGGAAACCACTGGCAGCCGACGGTGTGAGGCTGAGATACAGCGGCGGCGTCACGATCACTTTTTGCCCTGTTCCTCTTGGTCTCACGTTCCGCTTTCTTTGCTGACCTAGAGCACCGCCAAAATGTTTATAAATGCCTACCTTAATAGCTCAAAACCGAAGTATACCCCAAACTATTATCCCACAACACTTTAATACAATTTCTAACTGATTTCACAACACAAATTTAGAGTCTTCAATGAAACGAGTGTACATGATTTTTAAAATATGGTAGGAGGCATGGAGAGAACAAGCAAACTCAACACTCCAAGAACCCCAAATCTCAGAACTTTAAGGAAGACGTACTAACCACTAGTTCACCATGCTGCTCAAGTATGCATCTTTCAGCATAATTGTTACACCATTGTTTCGTCTATTTCCTCTCACCAAGTGAATGCGTACCTTTGAGATGACCTTGGTGTGACCTTTGACCCCTGGCCGCCACCATGATCACTTTTATCTTCAGGTTTGATGGTAATTTTACATTCCGCTTCAGTTGTGTTGCTCTTGGCCAGGATTGGTCTTCGTTTCTCAAAATCCACTGCCCCTGACACAATGTTCGCCCACTGTGGATGTTGTGGCCCTGGTGTTGACTGTACCGCCACACTACCAGGTGGTGCTGTCTGAGTGCTGGCAACATCCACATAATGATGCCCGCAACACCCACGACACTGTGGTTGACCGTTGAAGACCTTGTCAGTGACATCCTGCATCCTCTCCTGAAGTAACTGCCGGGCCTCCTGGCACCGGAGCCATGCCGTGTTCCAGACCCTCATTCCCCTGGAGCTCCTCAAGGCACTGGCCTGGGCCTTCAACTCCTGAAATTTTTCAACACTGAACTGAAGGAACTTGTCCTGAAAGAGTTGGAGGACAGAGCTGTCATCTGAGGCTAATATGCTGCTGTTGGTAGTCGGAACGGAGTTGAGCACTGTCTGGATGTCACACTGGCTGCCGTGAGGTCCAGGGTCTTTGTTGCCAGGCGCTGTCCTTTGACTACAGTCTTGGGTTTTAAGGATTCTGGATTGATTCTGGTTCAGATAGTCAATACATTCAACAGCCAAGGATGT
>NW_017842038.1:0-3125 GCF_001891065.2 Hippocampus comes
AAATATCAGAGACAGATTAAAGTCTTAGATGAATTCAACAAACCTTGTCGACATGTTTTTGTGACCGTCAAAGCTAATTCAGAGTCTTTAATGTACCTAGTGAACATTTACATAGACATCAAAGACAATTTAGTCTTTATCATTGACAATTTGACATACTCTACATATTTTTCGACACATCGAAGACGAAATACGGAGTACTTGTTTTAGTCATTAACGAATGTATTTGTAAACATCCAGTTTAGTTTTTAATGGACCTAAAGTATGTGTTTTTGTAAAAAACTAAGACTAACATGTCTTTGTCAAGAACCAAAGCAACTTAGTCTTTCACCAACCTAACGAGTTTTGTGTAATCATCAGAGCCATATTAGTCGCTAATTGACATGCAGCCCTGTATGTGTTTTTGCACACATCTAAGACTAATTATGACAAATTTGTTTTGACCAAGGACGTAGACAATTAACATCTTTAAGCAACCTAATTGTTTTTCGCAGAAATCAAAGACAAGTTAATTTATAACGGACCTAATGTATGTGCTTTTGTACACATCTGACGAATAATTCAAAAATGTTTTTATCAACAATGTATACAATTTAGTCTTAAACAACGTGTTTTTAGTAATCATCAAAGACAATTTAGTCCAGAATTGACCTGAGGTTTGTCTTAATATAACCACTCCATGTTACGGTTTCAATGATCATAGCAGATATTTCACTTAATGAAATTAAATCGATGACAAATACTGTCAATAGCTATTGATATTTAACGTCGTACTTTGTGGTCTCAGATAGCTGACACAAAGTGCTTCCTCAGAGTCATTATTTCTATTTGTTTATGTAAATCTGAGCCCTGATCGCGTGTGTTTACTGTGGACACACAGGCAACTTGTCATCTGTGTCAACACGCCGACTCGATTCGATACATTCGTGCTGACGCGTTTTGGACTAAACAAAGCTGAGTGAATTGGTAACGCGGCAGCATATTCATCATAAAGAGATCTTTTCAAGACTGCACGAGTGCCTTTCTGACTGCTCGCTATATTCTAGAAATACAATGAAATGATCCATTTGAAGTAAAAATACATACATTATTAATAGCTGGAAGTGAAATACGTTTATGCCATTTTCACCAATATGTTCCCTTTCTATATAATTTTATGTTTTGTTTTCGTTATTTGGCATACTGTACATACTTTTTTCATTACTTAACACTGACCTAAAACAAAAGTAATTTATCATATATTATAAGCAATAAAAATTACTAATTTTAAATCAGATATTATATTTTAATCATAAATTAATCATATATTTCTATCGTGGTCAGATCATAACACTTTTGAATGAACACTGAAAGTGTCTATTTGGTGAGACGTTTAACGACAGCGCTCTCTAGCGGCGCATTGTGTTGTTGTTTTTTCTCCCCTCAAGGGCGGCACTTCCGCCATAAGTACGTAACATCCGGTTGTGCAGCAGCCATTTTGTCTGTTCGGGCACGTCTACTCTGACGTTCGAAAAACTGGCGTTCCACCTTAACAAAAACACTCGAATATACTCACCATGCCTTTTTTTCAACTTTATACTTGCGTCTAAAATATATATTAACATCCCAAACGCGCCTCCGAGGAAAGGCAGACTTTTCGCGATAAACGCCCTGGCGTTGTAGCGGGCGACAGGGTCCAGCACCATGTCGTGCAAGGAAAGCTACTTAGCTATCTTTCGCTACCTGACGGACGAGCGGGAACCGTACGCGCCGGGCACGCCGGGCAACACCAAGCGCAAGATTCGCAAAGCGGCGGCCTGCTACGTGGTCCGCGGCGGCACCCTGTACTACCAGCGGCGACTCAAGGGCCAGGACGTGTTCACCGAGCTGGAGGTGGTTCTGCGGGACGAGCGCAGGAAGGAACTGATCGAGCAGACGCACGTCCTCGAAGGAGGGGAGCACCTCAACCAGCAGCTGACCTGGGAGAGCATCTCGCGGAAGTACTGGTGGAGAGGTAAGACTGGGAGACGAGGCTCGCGGCGGCCTGGGGACGAAGCTTTGTTGTCGGGTTAAAAAGGGAGAATGAGCCAGGGAGTGTTAGCATTTCGTATCAAACGTTTCCCTCGTCTAATGTGACTTTTACAAATTGTTTGGCGCCACCCTGTGGTCATGAAATGCTTTGATTTTTTTTTTTTTAAAAAGGTTAACCGCCCCCAATTTTTTTAAAATAAAAATTACAGGAACATTACGGGGTTAAGAGTTTTCCACAAAAACGAGGGTTTGCACGGCCCCAGAAAAAAAATGAAACGAGTAGCTCAATCTGGTACTTAAAAAAGGTGAACAGAAAGAAAATGGACTATTTTGTGACTTGTGCCCACACCCCAAGTCACTGCTCACAAGCGAAGGCAAAACATCTGCCGAGCGACGACTTCAGTCACGAAAAAATTGGGAGTGAATTGCTTTTTCGTCGTCCAACTTAGGTATCCTGAAGCAAGTGAAGGATCACATCCGCGAGTGCACCACCTGCACCGCTCGCCGTGGCGCGGATGACAGCCCTGGGGTAGGCGGGCGCGCAAACAGTCGGGCGAGGAAGCGCAAGACGGGCGACGATGACGATGACGACGAGGATGATGAAGAGGAGGAAGAGGGGGAGGTGGGAGAAGAAACGGAGGATAGTCTCTTCCTCACAGACCTGTCTAGTCGGAGCAGATCCAAGGTGGCAAAGACAGATAAGCACGAGCTGGTTTATGTAAGTATTGTTAGCTTTGTTACAGCTCACAGCGTTCTTTGACTTTTATTTTTTGCGCAGGTACACAGTTCCCCTTTTCATACGTGTGTGGGTTTTCTTTCTCTTCCCCCCCAGGTGAACAGCAAAGGTGAAGTGAACCAGTTCCTTTCCAATCACGGCCAGACGGTGCTGGAGAAACTCAACCATCAGCGCATCAACAATCAGTTCTGCGACATCACACTGCTGATCGAGGGCGAGGAGTATCGGGCGCACAAGGCGGTGTTGGCGGCGTGCAGCGAGTACTTCAACGAGCTCTTCTTCGAGAAGGGCGCCGCGTCCACGCACGAGGCCGTGGTCGACCTTGCCGGTGAGTTTGTGTCTCGTGTGTCCCGGTTTGGGAGTGAAATGAGTCCTCGAA
>NW_017842039.1:0-3148 GCF_001891065.2 Hippocampus comes
TTCTCCTCAAATTCCTCCACCCTTTGGAAATCTTCATGGCAAAAAAATGTAAACAGGAAAACAAATTGTTACAAAATTATTATATACCGGTAATTATTTTTCTCTCTTTTTTTGTTTTCATTAATCATTTAAAGCTTGTTCACCGTCGTTACTGTCCTCTCTTGTCAGTCGTGGATGGGGTTTCTGTCTGGACGATCGCCCTTCCAAAAGAGACCTTACCACTCCTTTGGCACGTCTTGGCGTTCGCTACACAACACACCACCAGTGTCAGCTCCAGTACGGGCCCAACGCCACCTACTGCCATGAAGTGGATGTAAGTCATCACAATCAGATCCATTTGAAACTGAATATGAATTCCGATTAGGGCTTTCAGTGTAGATTTGCCTAATTTAATCCACCTCTTAATTCAACCACTCTTGCTTTGCATTTATAAAAAAATGTAATACTACACAAAAAGTAAATATGACGGCATGCAACAGTGCCACGTACATCATCTGGAGCAGTTTAGAATCAACATTTACTTTGTATCTAATAGCCTGACAAAAACATGAAACATTGAAATAAAATACAAATGTGTGCAGTTCACTCCAGGCGTATTTTGCGCGTCACACATGGCTTGCACTGACTAACCAATCAGGGTATGGGAAAATGCTGACATTCGTGTGGGCCAGCCAGCTAAAATCTGATTGCGTCCCAACACTATCATAGTTGGAGTTAGATAGACGAGCAGGTTTGAGTCTAATGGCCGCTGGCATTTTAAGCTACATTTAGTCTAAATGTAGCTTAAAATGCCAGCTCTCGTCACCAACAAGAACAGTCTAAAATTTAGACTCTAAATTTTAGACTGTTCTTGTTGTTGACGAGAGCCAGTTTCAAGCCACAGTAGACAAATTGGGATGGTCATGAGGCAGGAGGGCTGCGGGATGGGTAAACATGACAGCCCATAATTGTCGTGCCTGGCCGGTGAATTTTTGAAACATTTGCCCTGGCATTCACGTTGCGGATGTGAAACTTAGTCGGCTGACAGCACATAATGGAACCTTTGACGAATTCTTTAGTGAGGCGGGAAGTATCTGTATAAGTATTCACCGGCATCTCACGGTCATTTCGAATTGTGCCATATTCTGCTGCTGTTGCTGTGAATTTTGTCACATTTTGCCATAGTTCTCATGACCAGCAAAGGTGTAAGGTAGCTATTTTGTGGTGCTCAATCATGGTGCATCCCAATATATGATGGTAAACTGACCTGATGTGATATTGCATGTTGCAATTTAATCCGGTCTGGCACGGCACACGCGGTCTTCCAATTCAAAAAGAGGGCATCCAGCCTAACAGGCAGATGCTTGATATCGACAGTAAGCTTCAAAATCTTCTGTCTTCCCATTTTTGGGGGACATCATTTTCCTATGTTTGTCCCAGGCATCCACCTTGTTTTACATGCCACTGATTCCTCCACTTGCGCTGACACCGCCGCTAAAGCCACGCCCAGCAAGGGAGATTTTGTCAACTGCCAGGGTCACAAACATATTCCGAAATTGCCCGGCATTCACGTTCCAGCAGTAGAAAGCCTTGGCGGAATGTGAAACACATGAGGGACCCTGTCAGAAAGCGATGGGGTGCGGAGGAATGTCCTGGCATCCGAGGCAAGCCACGGATTGAACCGTAATGCGCCTTTGAGCCTCTGGCCCGTCACGGTTACAATAATAGACCATGAGAAATCTTAGTATCACACAGAAAAACATTCTCAAAATCCCATGGTGAACTATGTTTCAAGCAAATGGGGCTGCTGCTGCCACCGGGAACATACAGTAGTGTCAACGTAGCCTTAAAATGACACAGCAGCCCATTCAGGCTGAACTATGTTTCGACGACTCGGACTCTGACCTAATTGGCGAAAAAAAACATCTACATACTGTACTGGAAGTAGCACATCCAAAAGAAGCATTACAAAATGAAAAGAATAGCCTTTTGGGAATCATATAACATCTTGGAACTAGCACTAGAATTTACGTTGCAAATGTAGGTCAATGTTTTGGATCGTGTTCAGGCCAGTAGAGAAGAAGGCCTTTGCTAGCCCTCACCAACGCCCACTGAATCTGATTGCTGCCGATTTCTCTTATTATTTTAGAATGTTTGCCAGATTCTTTGGTGCTCTGTGAATGGCTCCTGTCGCTCCAAACTGGACTCGCCCATTGATGGGACTCGCTGTGGACCGGAGAAAGTATGTGTCAAACTCTTTCAGGATGTTGCTGGCTTGAATTTGTTCCCTCATAACCAAGTGTCATGCACTTTCGCCTCAGTGGTGTATCTCTGGAGAGTGTGTGATTGTGGGAAAGCTGCCCGAAACGGTGAATGGAGGATGGGGACAATGGACCGCTTGGTCTCATTGCTCCAGGACTTGTGGGACTGGAGTTCAGTCAGCTGAGAGAGAATGTAACAACCCCAAGTAAGATCTCATTTTACATCTATGTTTAGAGTTCAAAGTCTGCACTCGGTGAAATAATGTGACTTTCCCCGCCCTCAGGCCAGAGTTTGGTGGGAAGTACTGTACAGGGGAGCGGAAGCGCTATCGGACGTGTAACACAAGACCTTGCCAGAAGGATAAGCCCTCCTTTAGAGAGATGCTGTGCAGCGAGTTTGACACTGTGCCCTACCACAACGAGCTCTACAAGTGGGTTCCTGTGGCCAACCCCTGTGAGTACTCAGACAGACCCCACACAAGTTTTTTTACAAGTTGGTGTGTAGGTCTTCCAGTAGGGGGCAGCATTTACAATGCAATACCCACAGCTTGAACCTTAAGTAGGGGCGTATTAGACCCGTTGATACTCTATTTTAATTTTACCACCCCAAAAAAACACCATAATTTTTTTTCCTTAATTTTCAACACTGCAGATACTATACGTCCCAGAATGCATTGCAATCGCTGGTCTACCCGCACCTCTCAGAGAAACAGCACTCATTTGAAGATAAGAATGTGACATATTCTGGACAGGGAGGACAGACGGTTTGAAAGCGGAGTGAGGGAAGCCATCTACATGATGGTTGAGAAACCATCTCGAAACAGACAAGGGGTCTTACGACACCACCTATCTCCTGCGTAAAATGTTAGCGTTGGGCTCTGCACGTAATCACCTGCGTTGTTGAACTA
>NW_017842040.1:0-3011 GCF_001891065.2 Hippocampus comes
GAACTGGTCAGCCACAAAGGTACGTTTTTGTGCAGAAAAATTTCAATTTTTTTATCTATTTCTTTTTTGCATCATTCATGGCTCTAGGACCTCCTTCGAAAAAGGAAGATGATGTAACCACGGTCATTAGCTTTTGTTACAGGAAGTTTGAAAGTCTTTTCAATTGTTGCAGGCTCGGCACTAGAGCAGACTTTCATGTTTTCAGAACATTGAAATCAATGAGTACAAAAAAAAATTGCCATTTTTAGTGATTTATATGAGTGATTGAACATGATGCACAACAGTATATGGTATAAAACCAACTTCAAGGATGCCATGTTTGGTAACTCGAGCAAGATTTTATATTTCCTAAAAAGTAGTTGTTTTGGAGATGCGGGTATTTATATCCGTAAAATGTATCCACCTATCACATTTTTCATAGCACTTGGCGTGTTCCACAGGGCACATATTTTATCGATGACAAAAATCAGTCACACCGTCGAGTCTTCAATGTGCTACTTGCGTCTTCAGGCGCCACACATTTTCAGAATGACGGAGCATTTTGTGTTGATCTGGAAAAAGCGTGGAGTATTCTTCCTGCTGCATGGTAAACTTAGCTCATGCTGATGGTGTAATTTCCGCTGTCCGGCCTCTCAGCTGCACTGTAAAACCTGATGTGTCCACTGTGTGCGTTTGTGTGCGTTTGTGTGTGCGCACGCATTGGAGGTTAGAGCCAGAGTTGTATTACAGTGCTGCTGATGAGTCGCCCGGCTGCGAGGCTGATACCTCCGCAGCATCCAGCACATTGACCAGGCTTTTAAATAAAGCCTTCGATCTACAGCAGCACAGAAGGTCATCGCCTGCCTCTGGTTACCCTCCCTGTCTGTCTGTCCATCTCCCACCTCCTGTCCGCCCCACGTGTCCGCATTCCAATCAGACTGACCCGAGTCCTCCCATACTAAGCGTGTCCGTCTGATCGTTCCACTCAAATAGCAGAACATGCTGGGTCGTTTAGTGCGTTTAGTAGAAATCATTTATAAGCAAAGGGCAGATACTCGCATGTGTCTGAAAGACTCTCTTAAACGATTATCTTGTTGCGTTGGGTATGTTAGGAGTGACGGTCAGGGCCAACAATCGTCAACTTTAAACTTACACAATATTTTTCCTGGCAAATCCTTGACCGGGAGAGACGCGTCCCAGTCATTGGCCCAAATTTGAGAATTTTTTTGTTAAAAGATCTTTGGATGTCTCTGAATGATTATGCTGAGCATTTATCCACTGGTGTGATACGTGTTACGAGTGACTTCCTGATCTGCTCGTAAAAGGCCAACAATCGTCAGTGATAAACCTGTTCAACATTTTCAATGGTAAATTCTAAAGTGTAATACCAACAGTTCATGCTGACAGTTTTCACTCCCTCACAATCAAAATTAATTGTAAATGTTGCATATGCCTGTTCAATATTTATGCCGGCAAATCCATAAACACAGTCGGGCCAAAGTTGAGCATTTTTACTCCCTTCCGACAAAGTCAGCAAAGGCCTGATTCTTGGATGTCTCTGAAAGACTATCCAGTGTGGTGTTAAAAGTTATTTTTCCTCCTCCCTGGTCTGCTCTGAAAACGGTCGGGCCCAACAATCGCAAATGTTAAACCTGTTCAATATGTATGATGGCACTTACATTACGGTGAACACAAAAGGGACGCACAGCAGCAATTAGGTGTTCGTATAACATGTCTCACAAGTGACTCACCACAGCAGAAATGACAAGGAGAGGAGTTACCAGATGAGCAAACAGTTGGTGTAGCTTCTTCTTGTTCTTCTTCTTTGCATTTTTGGGCAGTCTGGATGCCCTGTGGCACTGTGCTACCTCTCACAGGTCAATTTTGGTATTACATCACACATGATTATCTGTATCTGAGGTGCGTTGGTTATTTCGAAACACCAAATATGTATTGAGATTTTTCTTCGTCATATGTGCGATCCCTCACGTTTTAAAAGTCAGTTCAGATTTTATTTTTTTAAATCTGTATTTTTATGCCTGTGTATCTCAACCCCTCCCATCTGCTGTGTCAGTCAAATATGAACTATAAATAAAGTCAAAATTACATGCGCAGCGTCTGGCTCCTCGGAGGGAGGAGAGTCGGGTGAAGGAGGTTCACAGGGTCAGCACATGAAGTGAAAGGTTTTTGGCCTTATCCCCCATGAGCGCGCCGTGTGTCAGAGCCCCTCCTGTCAATCAAGCGCTTCTTGTCAGAGAGCGAAGAGAGAGAGAGAGGAAGGAGTGCGGTCGCCCACTGAGCTAAATATCAACTGCCAAATGCATCTAATCATAAAAGGCTCCTCGGGGAGCCGGCTGTCAAAAATCTGCATGGAAATAAATCGGTACACGCAAGCGCTTTGTCCACAAAAAAGATCTCGTCTGACAGTTCATCATTTTAACACAGATTTATTTCACTAAGTTGTCCCGTTTGAATTATTTCTGAACCTTCGGAGGCTCACGGGAGGAGAAGGAATGCTTTTCCAATTGACAACAGTCAAGATAAATTATGATTTGGGGTTTAAATTGTTCCTCGGCACATACCATGATGGGAAAAAAAAACTAATCATAAAAACACCTTATTGAGAGAGGTTTCATTGAAAGTATTTGTTCAAAAGATGCAGGTTACCTCTAACTGAGGGTGACGGGACGTTGAAGTCCAAATTCTCTATCACAGATGGAGGAATTTTCTTGATGTCCTGAAATGTAGAAGAGATTGGGAATTAGTTTTAAAAGCAAAGAAAGACAAAAAGTGACTTTGCCGGAAGCCACAAGTCAGATTTCTGATGTAATATTTGGAATACATATTTTGTTTGACTTGCGGTACAAACCAGAACCGTGCCGAGAATTACATTTCATTTTTCAAGTCAGTCTGTTTTGTTACATATTCTTTGGTTTGTTCCTTAAAAGTGCCTTTAACAACTTACAAAAAAGCAACACACTGTACGTGGCATGTATAAATGTAAACATGATCGAAGGGAAAACAAAAAAAAA
>NW_017842041.1:0-3732 GCF_001891065.2 Hippocampus comes
CTAAAGTATGAATGTAACTTGTACTGTTTAAATACTACACAAGGAATGATAGGTTTTGAAGCATTTATTACTCTAACTTGTGCTGTTAAAATAATAATGCAAAAAATATATACACATTCATTAACATGGATATGTAATTGATTAAAAAAATGGTATTAAAGCAACTTGGATTGTTACAATAATACAAGAAAACTGCAATAATGGTAGTCATTATCGTAATATAATAACCTTACTGGTTCCATAAACCATTTAGAAATGTGTCCTAAAAAACATAGTTGGGAGGCAACACTTAAAATAGAGAGCACCTTCAAGTCAATATCCAAGCATGACTGGATGGTGGAGTAACACTGCCACCTAGTGCACATACAGGAAAACACACTTCACACTGGCTTCGTTTTGAGGTTGGCATTCAAGACAACACTAATTCAAATGACGGTTGTGACATTTGACGTCTCTACGGCCCTTTCCTGTGACTGGCCTTCATGAGGGCCTTGATGGCGCGGGCCCTCATCTCCAGCTCCAGAAGCTCCAGCTGCTGAAGTGACGGCTGACACGGCACGGCGGCAACATCCCGGTGCTGGACGGCGGCCACCGCCTCATCCGCTGGCGCTAGGATCTCACTGACACTTCGGTCGATGTCGCTTTGGAAGTCCTTTTTGGGCTCGGTGGGCTTCGGCCGTTCGCCGCCGCCGCCGTCCGCCGTCTTGGCCGTTGCCTCGTCTTTTGGGGCGTCGATGTCGCTGTCGCCGGCGTTGATGCTGAGGACGTCGCTTTCCTCGGTCGAGCCGCCCTCTGTCAACAAGTTAAAGCGGTAGCATTGTGCAAAAAGAAGCAATTCACTAAAATGTAATAAAGAATCAAACATTTCACCGTACAAGGATTTCTCTTTTTAATTTTCTGCATCGACGTATCAATATGCCCCCGAAATGAAAACAATGTAAAAATATTTAACTGGACAAGGCCGCGATCACACAATGATATAAAACGTTTACACATGCCCTGTTCAAATTCCAGATTTTTGTGAATCATTTCCGAACCTTTTCCACCATTACTTAGAAACTTTACAACTCAAATCAAGGAGAAAAAAAATGAAAAAGAATAAACAGCAGATATGATGGGGTTGCACAAGTGTGCACACCCTCTCTAGACCGGCACACGTTCAAACTTGCACTGAGTCGGCACACGGCTGCTGCCACTTAAAGAGCGTCTGATGAAGGCCAAATAAAGTTCAAGTTGTTCTAGTAGGCTTTTGCTTTCTAGCAAAAGCCTAGCAAGCAAAAGCCTAGCAGCGACATACTAGTAATACGTAAGTGGGCACATTTGTGGAAGCACATTATTATTATCGAAAAGACTAACGACAACTTTCGATTGAGTTGTGCATGTTCAAGGTCAAATTGATGGTGGAAGAAGCTTGAAATGATTCATCCTGGGCATTTGACAAACGACATTGTTTTAAAGTTACAATCTCAACAGGGTTCAAGTCACAACATTCTTAGTTGTTACATGGGCATGAAAATGTAATCTGACAAACAACAAAACATCAAAAACATGTCATTCCATTTAAAAACATTCAGCATCCTCAACCACAAAAAAGCACATCAAATCACGATACCTTAACTTGGGTAGCACGGTAAGTAAGGACGCGCACGTAAATTCATCTTGCGGACTTGTTCTCCTGGATCAGGATGCTTCTTCTTTGCCAGTGAAAATTGAGTCTCAGATCAAATAAAAAGTAAAAAACAAAAACAAACGCACCGCCGATTGATGGATGGATGGTCTCGCGGGCCGTTTGTGCTGCTTTACAGATTTAAATTTATCCCAAAGTGGCCAGTTTGAATTGTATAAAAGGTATTATAGTTATAATATCGAGGATTTTGAAGGTCAATGCTCATATTCTTTTTATTTCGTAGCTAGCTTACCTTGCTGGGGTTTGTTCGTATTTTCCGGCCCTTTGATGGATGTTGTGGAATCCACGCTGTTGTCTTTCCTTCAACAGATGGATGCCAAAAGACCACTTAGTTGCCAGAATAATAATAATAATAAAAATAAAAATAAAAAATAACAACAATGCTTATAATAACGAGCAACCCTTAAAACCTCCAAGAGACTATTTGCTTTCTGCAATTATGATATGAATAGGAGCAATAAAAATAAAGGAGCCCAAAACAAAAAAAAAATAAAAATAAAATTATTAAATTGCGGGACGAAATAATAATTATTGGTAGAAAATAGGACACATTAAAGTTCTCCCGTAAAAAGAGAATTAGTTGCCAGAATAGCACAACTAAAATAAATCTCAAAAGCGTTTTTTTCTCAAAAAATTATTAATGAAGAGAATAATCATATTAATAAACAGCTGATGGCAGTCTAAAAATGCATCAATTTTCACCAGGACGCACAATTTAGTGCCCTTTTCAGGATGTCAAAGCGAATAATGAGAAATAAAGTCAATGATTATGACACACTTTTGGCAAATATCTGAGGAACTCACTGTTTCTCCAAGGCCTGTTGTGGACGTTGGCTTGTGTCTTCGTCTTTAGTCACTTCCTTCCCTACAAGACAACAAACATTCGGATCGTAAGGTACACCATGACAAGACACTTGACGTGTTCATGCTACCAGACAAGATCTGCATGATGTTTCTCTCTGAGATTGGTTCCAGTTGCTCCCAGCACATTTTTCGGATCTCCTCCAAGCCACAATCCTGGGGGACAATGGTGGGATATAGAAGTTTTTGAAAATAAATGTCAAAGAAAAATATGGTTGGTTTAAAATTTGCTCAATTAATATTTAGTTAAGGAGTAAAAGCTCCTTTTGAAACAACATATTATTCAATGTTTTTGTCACCATTTACACGTACATCCATTTCAAAGATGGGAAAAAAACCGATGTCATTGATGGACATTGAATAAAACTGCTTCGTATTCAAGAAATGGCAACGCTGTGGCATTCAAGGGGCAAAGCCCGCATGTTTTTTCCAGCTCTTGATTGCACTGTGTGTGCTCGTTTACCTTGAATTGCTCGGGCAGCATCCTGCGGAGCTTCTTTTCGCCCAGCACGCCGAAGCACTGCTCCAGCATTTCCCTCTTGTCGCTGACGTATGCGGTGATGGGCTTGAACGGCACCCCGAGGTCGAGACCCCCTTCCTCGATGTCACTGCCGACCCTGTCCAATTCCGGGTCGGCAAGCTCGTCCTGCAAGCGACGCCAACCTTGTCAAACGCAACCGTCCGACGTCTTCATATTCCAACAAGAATATGTATGGAATTCACCGCTGGTATAATAATGTACAGATTGCCCCTAAATGCACCGCGAATACATTGACGCCAAATATGTACAACGTCTCACCACAACGTTGCTTTCGGCGCTTCTACGCTTAGTGCTTCGATGCCGCTCCTCGGACGGAGGGTTTTTCCTTTTCTTTCCGCTGCCACTTGACTTCTTTTTGAGCATTTTAGGTGGAAATACAACAAAAATATCAAACACGCTCAGTTTGCAAACACCGCTTACACGGAAGCTCGAGTGTCACTTCCGGTGACGTAATCAACAAATGGGGAGTTTCTTCTGCTGTAGTTGGTGTTGGCTTATCTTCAGCAAGATTATTTGCTGCCCCCTAAGGGTTGTAGTTTGCCACTTTACCAAGAATAGAATTTTACGTTCGAGTCACACGAAAAGCATAAATAATAAGTAACAATAAGTATTATAATAATAATTATCGAATGAACGTGTTGCC